>NC_056729.1:801132555-801277555 GCF_019279795.1 Protopterus annectens
TAGTAGAAAGTGGATTAAACGGTTTTGGTTTGGACAGTGACATTTGCCTTTACTCGTTTTTTTTGGTTATTGTATTAGATCAATGAGGTGACAGAAAGGCACACAAACATGCTTATAATTGACAAAGTGTGGTTTCAGTAAGCTCCAGAGCAAACGTAGATAGTATGCTACACTTGGCAAGCAGAAATGGGCCTAAGCAAAGAGCAACCATAGGAATTCTAAATAAGGTGTCGAGTTTTCCAGAAAGTTCTAGGAGAAGTGCAATCTCCACCGCCATCTCAGTGCCAGGCAAGTGGGAGTCAGCAAAACCAGTCTACTTTATTGTTAACTGTCAAAATTTGGTGTAAACCATGAATTTAAAAGAGAGAAATATTTAGCATATGGTCAACAGTGCCATAAGTGTAAGAAATGGAACCACTTAAAAAAGTTTTGCAAATCAAGTAAGCCTCACAAAGTTGTAAGGAGAGGTCATATAAGAAAATAAGTTTATCAAGTAGAGACAAAATAATCAGCTTTCTACGTAGTAGTGGGAGAAAATGTTGACGCAGTAAACCTATTGACAGGAGTGATGTGTTTTGCACAGTTTGGATCAATGGGAAATCCAGAGAGTTCAAAGTAGACACTGGATCAAAGTGTAATGTTATATCAGAAGATACATTTGCAAAAGTGAGAACCAATGAACAACTCAATGTAATCAGTAGTGCGAGACTTGTGTATGGAGGTGAAGAAATTCAAACCAAAGGTTCAGTAATACTTCCATGTTACTTGGCTGAGAACTGTTGCAACTTGTTATTCTATGTAGTCTGAAGACCAGTGCGATCTTTACTATGTTTCAAAGATAGTTTGAGAATTAATCTGCTTTCTTTTGCCATAGAAGTTCATCATGTGAGTGCAGTTCCAAGTTCATGTTTTGCAGAAGCCATTATCTCAGAGTATGCTGATGTTTTCGATGACAAGTTGGGCAAGCTTCTAGTCGTGTATTCTATTAAATTAGACCTCAAAGTCACTCCAGTGGTCATACCAGCAAGAAGAGTTCCAATGGCTATGCAAGATAAAGTGAGAGCTCAGTCGGATAAGATGGTGCAGCAAGGTGTGATTTGTCCAGTCACAGAACCAACTGAATGGGTGTCATCCATGGTAGCCGCTCACAGGAAAGGCTCAGACGAAATCAGAATATGCACTGACCCCAGAGATTTGAAGAAAACATTAAAGGCCATATCATCCAATGTACACAGTAGAGGAAATTGCAGCTCTAATACCAAATAGCAGTGTATTTTCCATTTTGGATGCAAAGAGTTCATTTTGGCAAGTGAAGCTTGATCACCCTCATTTCTAACTATGTTTAGTACCCTGTTTGGCAGTTACAGATTTCTAAGGATGCCATTTGGTATAAATTCTGCAAGTGAAGTTTTTCAGCGTGCAACGGAACAAATTTTTTCAGGTTATTCTTGTGCCATAATAGTAGGCGATCTACTAGTTGGAGGAAATGGTGAAGCAGAGCATGACAGAAACATCAAGAAAGTTCTAGACAGAGCACATGAAGTAAATTTGAAGCTCATTCCTCTGAAGTGCAAATTCAGACTTCCAGGAGTAACCTATGTAGGGCATTTGTTTACAAGTAAAGGCTTAAAACCTGACCCAACCAAACAGCTATTTTAGAGATATCAGCACCAGATAATGTACAGAGTTTACAGCACTTTCTGTTCATAGTTAACTATTCCAACAAGTGTATACAAAATTTTCAGTGAGTTTACAGTACAGCTAAGAGAGTTAACATGAAAAAATGTTGTATGGTCATGGTTACAACATCATCAGAAGGCTTTTTATTACCTTAAGTAGAAAATTGTGAACCCCCCCCCCCCCACACGTTAAGGTACTATGATGTGAATAAGCCATATGTCCTATCCTGTGATGCTTCTAATTTTGGTCTTGGTGCAGTTATTCTACAAGAGGGCAGACCAGTAGCCTATGCATCTAGGACACTTAGTCAAACTGAGATGCATTATACTCAAATTGAGAAAAAGCTTCTAGCAATAGGTTTTGCATGTTCCAAGTTTCATGATTATATTTATGGTCGAGCTTTTCAAATTGAAACTGATCATCATCCGTTAGTTACTATTCTAAAGAAACCTATGCATTCTGCTCCAGTGAGATTATAAAGAATGATGCTCAAATTGCAAAAGTACAATTTTTAAATGGTCTACACTAAAGATAAATTGCTTTATTTGGCTGATACTTTATCCAGATTTCCTAGAAGTATAACAGAACAGCTTGATGCAAACATGTTTGACTGATGTAATGTCAATGAATATTTTTTCTACCACTAGACTTGCTAAGTTGAGGGAGCACACTATGACTGATCAAATTTCAGAAAAGTTCAAACACTACATCAATGTTGGATGGCCATCAAAACAATCACATGAGGTGCACGTGTGGCATGCTGTCATTGCTAGGCACATCACATCTCACCTCAGGATTAGTGGATGGGGTACTGGAGGTGGCACCCATTGGACATGCTACAAAAAGAGGCAGATGACACATGTCACATACATTCACAGACATTGAATGATGCAGCATAGTACTGAAATGCAGGACAACTATATGGCAACATTGGTAATGATGATATGAAATTATCAAAACAGCTAGCCTGTGGGTGGCTCATTCACTTAGCATAGCACACATGAGATGTATGTTACATATCAAAGAAATATGACACATGAGGTTAATACAACTATTAAAACCTACCTGACATGACCTCCTGTGACTCCACCTCTGGAAGAGAGGATTGAAATGCCACTGTCTTATGAGAAGATAGTCATATAAGCATCAACATTAAGCACAAACCAGGCATCATATAGCTTTCAAACTGCAGTATAACACACAGGAAATAAGATGGACACATATCCGATGGGCATGGATGATTTGCAGATTGCAGGTGTCCTAGACAGGTGAACAAGACCACATTAGTCATGAAGGGCACAGATGTGATTATCAATAGTGAAGTATAGCAAACAGATTAATGTCCTCCCTGTTTGGTGAGTGTATCATCTGTTGTAATACAGAGTCAGAACTATAACAAGGCACATGTGAATATGCTGCACAGCCATGATTGGAGGCAGAGGCACACAACAACTACTGATCATAATAACAGGATATGGAAACTCTTACGTGCAATATACAGTACATGTGTCAGCCAGATGTACTTGTGTAGGGAATAAGGAAGCAGGAACATTCTAGATAACAGATGTGGTAATCAATGCTGCATTTTATGAACAGCTCGACAAGCTATCTGGTCTGTCTGCATGTAGAGCTGCCATGCCCATGTCTTGTGATGATGTATCTGTAGGTTAATATGGCACATAGACATTAACACGTGAGTGTACTCCACAGTTATGGCAGGAGGCAGAGGCACAGAATGATTATGGATCACACTAACAAAATATGGAGACATGAGACTTGTGTTGCTGCTGTGCAGATGTTGAAAGACCTAAAAAACAGCAATACACATGGTCCTAAGATTGTTATATATGTACTGAGTTGGTAAGATAACAGCCTGTAGCACTTACATTGTACATCCACATCAGGTGTGCTTTCATGTTAACAGTGTACTTCTGCTGCTGGAACACAACTATAACAATACGGTAATAATTATAAATTAATGTTCTTTAATGACAAATGATATATGCTGCAGTGTTTGTGAAGGTAGGAAATACCTGTACATCCTGGAACACCTGTCTCAATAACTCTCAGGGGATTTGACAGTCCTGGCTGGTGGAATTCATTATCTCTTCTGGGAGAGACAAGGGTGGCCCACCTTCAGCAGCATTTCTCATCCTTTCATAGAGGGGAAGTCTGTTGGCTGCATGGGGGATCATGTCAGGGCAATGTTGCCAACAGACCTTTCTGGATCTATTGTGAGCACCTACAGCACTAATCATGTTTGTAAGGTCCATCTACATTTGCTTCCTCCAGAAATTACTGACTATTCATCCAGGAAGGTTGTGACTGCAGTGGTGCCGAGCCTCGATTATAGATTCATAGGTTCATAGGTTGGTATTAGGCTATCGGCCCTAGGGTCTATACAAACCTAGCCATATCAATTCCCTGGCTATTTCTTCCCACAGTATTTACTTCCCTGGACCCCTGTCTAGCAGGGCGACTGATGTGATCCCCAGGGTGAATTTCCTATCTCCCATCCAGTCATCAAGGTTCCTTTTGAAGAATGCCAAAGAGGTGCTTTGCTTGACATGTATGGGCAGTCTATTCCAGAGTCTGGGGAGTCTGTGGGTCAGGAACCTATCCCTCCAGCTTGTTTTGTTCATTGTGATGACAAGGTTTAGATCCTTGGAGCATGTGTCTCTGAGGGATTGGGATTTCTTTAAGTGTAGCATGTCCAACAGCTCTGGGTTTGACATGGCCTTGTATGTTAAGCAGAGATCACCTCTGAGTAGATGATATAAGACAGAGTATAGGTGGAGTTTTTTTTAGATGGTCAGCATAGGGCATCTTCTTTTGGACTGTGATTCTTTTAGGGAGGTATTTCTGCGGCCTTTCCAGTTGTTGCAGATGTCTTGAGAGGTACATACCAAATGGGGCATTGTATTCAATAATGGGTTTAATGAGGGATAAGTACAGTGGGACAATGACCTCTGTTTTTCTGGATGAAAAGCCCATAGTGATGAGGTGTGCCACATAGAAGGATTTCCTGACTGTTGTGGTGATGTGGTTATCAAAGGTGAGACCACTGTCACCTGTGTCCCTAAGTCTCTCATCACACTCTCGGTGTTTAGTGTACTGCCACCTATGTGGTAATTCATGGGTACATGTTTTTTCCCAGAGGGGATAACTATACATTTCTTGGCATTGAGTTTGAGCCCATGGCTCTGGCACAAAGCATCTGTTTCTGTAAGGCCCTTTTGTAGAATATCCACATAATTTGGGGATTCAATAATGGCTCCCAGTTTGCAGTCATCAGCAAATTTTGTTAGCCAAAGTCCCTTAGTATTGGTCTGTATGTCAGAGAAGTAGATGCCAAGCAAGAACGGACCCAGGACTGAACCCTGAGATACTCCACTTGTCACTTGTCTGGAGCTGGATTTGGAGCCGGCTACTTTTACAGTCTGGGTTCTGTCAGTTAGCCAGTTGGCAACCCATCAAGTGACATAGGGATTAATGCCCAGCTTAGTAAGTTTATCTATGATTCCAGACTGGGGGATGGTGTTGAAGGCCTTGGCGAGGTCCAGATAGGCTGTGTGGACCACCTTACCCTTGTCCATGGCTCTGGAGACTGATTTGAAGAAGTTAATCAGGTTCAGGAGACAAGATCGGCCCTTCACTAACTCAGACTGTGTGGGGTCCAGTGTTTGAAAGTTACCAATGTCTTTATTTTATAAGATCCATGATAATATATTCCATGGCCATGCAGATCAGGCTCTTCAGACTGATGGGGTGGTAGGTGCCAGCATCCAAAGTGGATCCCCCCTTGTGGAGTGGGATAACTGTAGCTGTGCGCCACTCAGTGGACACGAAGCCTAAGATGAGGCTATTATGAAACATGACACTTAGGTGAGGTGCCAGTTCATTTTGTAGTTCATGTAGTACACAGCCTGGGATGTCATCTGGTTCCATTGATGTTGTATTCTTAGCTTTGCAGAGTGCGTTTTTTTACGTGTGGCCATTATTACTGGAATTTGACAATCTTTTGGTATTGAGATGAGCCCTTTAGGGGGTGAGAGGGGGTTGAAGTTTGCACTGAATTGATCTGCCAGGATATTGGCAATATCCTTGGGATCAGTATATTTAATTCCATTCTGTTGTAGCTCAGAGCAGATCTGAGCATTGCCATTTAGATTCTTGACATATCTATAGAATGCCTTGCGGTTGTCTTTGGAATCTTTGACAGTTTTATTTTCGTAACTAGCTTTGGAGGATTTTATGAGGGATCTCCGCTTCTTACTGTGGCTGGTAAGGGAGTTTTTTTCATCCTGGGATTTTCCTCTTTTCTGCAACAGTTTCTCCCTTTTGTTGTAAAGTTTGATTATGGCAAGGGACCACCAAATTGGCTTCCTTTTTTTGGAGGAGAGTGTCTTGGTTCTATTGGGGATGGCACGGTTCATACACGAGTGGATATGCTCGTACAGTGCCTTAGTGTAGGATTCAGCAGTCGAACTTTCAATTCCCATCATTATGGGTGTCATGAAGTTTGTCACTTCTGACTTGAGTAGCATGAAGTTGGCTTTCGATAAGTTTTTTACGGAGGTATCCTTACTGGGGGGTGGGGGTGGGATGTGGATGTTAAGGGGGATTATTAGCTTATGGTAAGTCGTGACCAACGAGGGGGTAACCATAGGTGTGGAGCATCGATTTCCCATGTTGGTAATGACCAGGTCTAGGATATTGGAGCCCCTGGTGGGACTAAGGATTAGTTGATCCAAGGTGTTGGAATTTATGAATTCCAAGAACCACTGGGCAAAGGTGTTGGTACACAAGTAGTTTTCCCAGGTAATGGCAGGGTAGTTGAAATCACCCAGTATTAGGGTATTTGTTTGTATCTTAATATTTTCCAGTATGTTTAGAAAGGTGTAATGAGAATCTTGGGGCATGGTGGGGGATCTGTAGGAAGCTACAATTTGGATTGCAGTCTTACCTAATGTTAGTTGCACCTGGGGAATTTTAGACACCTTGTGTTGGGCAACTAGCCTGATGTTGTGAATGTCCTTGGTGAATATGGGCACTCCTCCCCCTTTGGTGTTTTGGTCCTGGTTTGGTGGCTGAAAAGTGTGGTAAGAGTTCTAGCCTGGTATTGCAGGGTGCTCTCTGGAGCCTTGAACCAGGTCTCAGTTAATGCACAAATATCGATGTTCTCAATTTTTAAGAGTGCCTCGAGAGTGCATTTTGAGGTTTAGACTTTTAGCACTAAGTAGCATTACCTTCAGATTTTGCATGCTTGTACCTGTTACGGTGGTGGTTTTGTCCTTTGAACTTTGTCTAAAAAAATGCATTATAGGGGTGGCAAGAGCCTTAGCCAGTAACCTGAATCCCAGGCATGACAGGTGCAGACCATCTCTGGCAAAGCATTGTGGTCTATCGATCATGTCATCCCAGGCAGACAGATAATGGATCCCCTTTGAATGACACCAGAATCTTAGCCAATTGTTGAAGTCAATCATTTTGTCCTTATACTGTGGTATCATTCTGGTCAAAGGCAGGATGCTACTCAGGGCTAGAATCATACCTGCCTGGGCCACATGATCCGAGTGCTCTTCCATGTCTCTTTTCATGTAGTCCAGGGAGGTACGTCTCAAGTCATTCACTCCAACATGGACAATGACAGAGTCATATTTGTACTTGTTGTGGAGTGACTTGAGTGCATGCATTATGTGGCAGATCCTGGCACCCGACAGGCAGCTGACTGTAATTTTCTCCTTGTTCAGCCTGGTGAGTGGGACATCAGTGTGCCTGACTATAGAGTCACCTATGACTAAGGTGCGGGGTACATTGTCTTGCCTTAGGGGCTGTTGTTGGGTGGCACACTGGTGTTGTGAGCTATGTAACACTTTGGTTGGGATTGGTGTTTGTTTGTGTTTCAGCTTCAGAGGTCCTTGTTGCTTTGGCAGGTTACTGTTAAGGGCCTTCACATATGTGGATTTAGTGTAGTTATTTAATTATCTGTGTGTGAAAAATTGTATCCCCTCTTTTTTTATTGACATCTGGAATACAGGGTGATATGCACATGTTAGACTTTATGTAGGGGCTCACATATTGACATGATAATATTACAATCATATGTCAATTGAATTGCTTGCCTCTCATTTACAGTGCAAAGCTATGCAAACAATCTCTTTCATGTACCCCACTGTTATATAAGATAATCTGAATGAAAATGAAAAACATGCCTGAATACATAATCCATATATACTAACATCATCATCACATCTGTCAGTCCATTTACCAATTTTGTGTAAGTCATACATGCAGAGGTGGGATTTGAACATGTCAGTGGATATTACAATAAGTAAGGGGCAAACACATAGAGCCAGAGTCCTTATCTTTAGCTGGAATCCATAGCATTTTGCTGATATCAGTGAAAAAGTATCAGATTTATTTTTATTTTACATTTGTTTACCACGAAAATCTGACTTGGAATGAGGCAATTTTCAGCAGAGGCATGGGGAGAAAAGCTTCAGATGTATGTCTTTGTAATGGGGGAAGAAATAGGAGCATCCAGAGGGAACCCACACTAATGCAGGGAGAACATGCACACTCTACCCCAGCTGAAAATTGAACCAGAGAACCTCTTGCAAGGAAGTGACAACACAAACTGCTGTAACACTGTGCTTTCCAGACAGACCTGTAATATGTAAATATGCCTCAGTGAACCTAGAATATGTTGGCACAAAGCAGAATTGAGCAGCAGCACTGGCACACTATCTAGCCATCACAGCTACTCTGTAATTTATGAAAACTGTCTCATAATGCTTGATATGTATTAACAAAGCTAAATAAAATATGCTATCCCAATGCAAGCTGCCTGACATTTGAAAGTAATACATAGCCTCAGCAATCCCTCCAGTAAGTCCACATACAACTACAGATGTCTCCGTAAGTCATGTACTAATAAAATACAATTGCTGGAAATTATGGATTATGACAGAATACATAAAATTTCTAATATGGCAATTAATAAAGGCAGTGTGCAAACATGATCACTTCACCAACACTAACAATAGCTAACAATGGGTGCAGGACATGTGGGGAATACAAGTATTGCACATACCCAAGAAAACAGGGAGATAGAAAAGCAGATGTGTGGTATGGGTAAAGAAGTGGAACATGCAAGGGATGTGTTGGATCAGGAAAATCTGAGGGACAGTCAGAGGGGCATGGGCATTTTGTTTCTGGTGGAAAGAGGCCCTATTTTTTTGGGGGGGGGATAGAAGAAAATGAAAAGACAGGGGAAGTGGAGGAGAAGGGCAAAAAGCAGGTATACACATGTAACAAATATCATACATATTACAGACAAAAGTCAGAAATAAACAGTAAGGAATGGCAAGGTACACAGACAGAACACTCTACAATACAGGCATTGAAAAGCTGACCAAAAAGGCAGGGATGCATTCCAGCCATGAAGAAATGCAGAAATACATATGTACATATGCAGTATTATGTTATGACGTTGCAATCTATGTGGCAACTATACCTTGATGTGTATGACTAATGGTATTTGTGTGGCACAGGGTAATAAATAGGGGGTCATGATACACATTGGATATTGAATCCAATGCCCAAGTAATCTGTCTGGAGTGCAAATGTAAGCCAAGCAACAGCACAGATAAGGAAATGCAACTATGAAATGCTGAATACTACGAACAGAGGACAGAATAAAATCACTGACAATGCATTTGAAAGGCAAACAACCAAGCACAGTGCCAAATAGCAGTACTGTACAAAGCAACAAACTGTAGGTCTACACAACCCAAAGAGATGTGTAATGGAATGCACATGTCACACACATATGCCATGTCAAAGGCAACACATGGTTGTAGACATATATGTATGACCTTTACTGGCCTAAAAGAAACTATTGGAAAGCAGTGTCAATACAATTGCACACACACCAATGACAAGAAATAATACAGATTTTGAAATTTACAATTAATGCTATAGAATTTCTATCAGGTTGTGCACATGAAATACAACAAAATACTCTGGGTAATATATAACACACAAGTATAACAAGAACAAGGATATAATGCAAGCAATCACCAGCATCATGTATGCATATGTCCTGCATCCGTATAACGGCCATAGGGTTGGCATAGGTTTAACCTTCCAACAACACAACTCTATGTAAGTGGATGATGATTCAAAGGAAGGTGAACCTATACCATGCATATGTGCTAAATATATGCCGTAACTACGAAGAGTGAAGAGAGGAGTACAACGCAGGCCCACATCAAGGAGGACATGCCAACAAAACTAAGTTGGCAAATGATAAAGCAGGTCAACACTATGTAAGGGGACACACTGCAAATGAATGTGTACACCACATAGGGTGGTGGTGAAGTCAATCTAACTTGTATTGAAGAGTTTGGCCAATGAATGTCACATGGACAGATAGCAAGAAACATGGCAATGCATAAATGACACACAAACAGTATTGTACAATCATCTAACAGCAGGAGGCATAGGTAAACAAGGTAAAAATCATAGGTTCATAGATGTGTACTATGCTAATGACCACAAGGGCATTTTAAAGCCTAAGCATGTATACCAAATCTTAGACAAGTTCTGGTACCATAAATAAGTATACGCAGGGGATTGAAAAATGAAACATTTACAAGTGGGGGGACTGGGAGATGGATCATCTATAGGTTGCCTGTGTCCATTAGAAACATAGGTGCCAAACCAGGGAGGAATTTCCTGTTCCCCATCCAACTGTTCAAGTTACACCTGAATTGGGTTATGGAGGAACTCTCCTTCATATAGATGGAGTGCCTATTCCAGACAAGGGATAGTCTCTGGGATACATACCTGTCTCTCGAGCAGGTCTTCTTTATATTACAGACAAGGTTTAAGCCTTTAGAATTGGTAATTCTGGTGCTGTTTATTTTGCAGTTATTCAGGACAATGCATTGTATGCCAGGCATAGATCTATACTCTACAGCCTATAGGAGACAGAATATAGGATAGGGCCTCTCAAATAGGGAATCAGTATCACATGCACATATATACTATTATGCCAATGTACAACAACATTTGTAGTAAACACGTGTGGCTATGTCTATATATATATATATATATATATATATATATATATATATATATATATATATATATATATATATATATATACACACACACACACACACACACACACACACACACACACACAC
The DNA here is from genome assembly GCF_019279795.1 of Protopterus annectens. NCBI lineage: Eukaryota > Metazoa > Chordata > Ceratodontiformes > Protopteridae > Protopterus > Protopterus annectens. The sequence continues at coordinate 801,143,451 of NC_056729.1, forward strand.
ACACACACACACACACACACACACACACATATATTCATAGATCTATCCATCTATCTATCTATATTGGATGAGCAGACATGTTGAAGCCTCCTTAAAGTAGCCATCTCCATAAGAATGCCGATATAGCAAATTTCAATGAGTCTCTCACTGAGGTCACACTCCAAATTTAAAAGTGGTACTTATGGTATGGTATCAGATCATTGGAAGGTAACAGGCACATGCTACATATGGTCCTATTTAATAATGCCTATTGGGTATTTGCACAGAGCACCTTCCCATTAAACCAAGCTATTAGTCAGTGGGCTAAATTTTGAAAATTTACACAGATGTTCACAAATGGGATTCCAAAACCTTGAATTTTAATGAACCTCATTAATTATGTATGGTGTAGATGGGACTTAAAAGATGTGTGCACATAGCTGGTCTTAATTTCAGTTATACTTGACTCATAAGTGGCTGCAATGGTAATGTTACACATGCTGACATTGTTGTAGTGGGATATGTTTTTCTACTTATAGACCTATGCGTCATTCTCTTTTGAAATATATTTGTATATGTTTAAACTGATGTTTTTAAGGAAAATTATGTGCAATACAAAAAATGCATGTGACTTACTGGAGGGGAGTAGGATTGACTTGTATACATACAGGTGTGTACGTCTGCATCACTAACAAGCAGTGCTTTCCTATAAGCACTTGTACAGAAAAATATAAAGAGCACCAGTGAACAGGACATAAGAACAGACTAATGAAATGTCCTTTGATATTGGTTGTGACTCTGAACAGTCTGTGATATACCTGCAGAAACTTATGGATTCCATCAGTATCTGTGCATATGTAGTATGCATTTGTAGTTATGCTATGGATGTTTGCCCCGTCCCCCCTTTAAATGACCACACTACACACATAAAGACATTTGACGATCTTTTATTAAACTGTATTATACAATGAACTATGTACACAAAAAACATCATTAATTATCTTCTTCAGCAACGATGATCTCCGGGCAGCATCACCACTCACCCTGGACGAACTTTACCTCAAGGCAGTGTACCAACTCACCCTGATACCTTCTCCACCGGGGCAACATACCTACTCACCCACATAAAGAGGCAGCATACCTACTCACCTCACTAACATACCAAACCATAAACCAATAACCACCTTCTTTAGAGGGGGAACAGAAGAGGACAATCCTGTCCCTCTTCTCCGCCACCAGCCTGATCCCAGGCTGTTTCCCCTCCTAAACCCTAGCCGCAATCATATCCTCTAAAGAGTTTCAGATGCAAATTAAAAAGATCCAGACCCACGTCATTAAGGTATACTCCATCCATTGGATACCAAGACTCCTCTCCATCCCCAAAATCTCTATGGTCAATAGTATGCATCCCCAAAATCATTAATTGCCTAGCCAACCTTTGATTAACACACCTTCTAACCTTTTCAATCACCTTATAACTATATACAGCCCTCGAACACAAACGCGGAACCAACTCTGACCACACAATTTCCATACCCGGGTACAATGCCTCTAATCTCATCAAATCTCGCAGCATAATGTCCACCAATTGTTTTTTAGAAACAATGCCCAAATCATTGCCCCCTAAATGAATGACTAGTATACAAGGACAACCCACCTTCATTTTAGCCCTCTCAAATTCATGTAACAACCCATCCCACCTAAGCCCCCTAACACCATGCCTGGACACTGACTACCCTAAATGTGCTAAACCCAAATTTACCCCATCATCCCTAACTAAAGCACGCTTCTCTGCCCAGTGGATGAACAAATGCCCCAAGATGATAACGTGCTTCCCTAAAAGAAAAGAAGAAAAATTAATAATCAGACCACAACTTATCTAACATAAGACAAAAATGCATTTGAAGACCACCTCCCCACTCTTTTAGTCAATTCAATAGAACTACCCTCTCTAGCTAAATCTGAAGCCCTACCTATCCTGAACGAGTGAGCTGCAAACCTCTCTTCCAGAAATCCCATACAAAGTAAAACCTTCCTCACCAAAAGTATGAATCTACTACTCGACACCACCTTCCCATCTACTGAACAAAATATTAACTGATCCACACTCCCCTTTCACCTCCTCACAAATTCTTTTGCCCACATTACTGGACAAATGCAAGGATTCTTGTCAGTTTTAAGCACCACCACACATTCCCCTACCCAACTGATCTGTCTTACTCCTCCTTAATGGAATAGTAACCTCACCCTCTTCTATAATGACATCCTTCCAACATAACGAGCCTAACAACTCCGAAATACGAAAAGCACCAAAATATAATCATGTACATAACGTACCCCACATAAAATAATCCATAGACCCCTTTTGCAACAAATCTAACCCTTTCAACAAAACTTTCAGTATAACCCTCATAAGTGGCCTTCGAATATCCTTAGGTTCCACCACCATTCCCCCCAACCCCTCAACATACGCCCTAATGTCCAAGACTTAGTGAAATCCTGCAACCCCTCTACCTTAGCAAAAATGCTAATCGCAGCCAAATCCATCTTAACTGTCTGCAAAGCCCTGCCTAACCCCCAAGCATGAGAAACATATTGAAGTAGTAATTCCTCCGACCATACCCCTTCCTTCTCTGGCAGCTGCAAAATAAACTGATTAAAATCAGAAAGAGCCCTACCATACACCTTCCTTGTAGAAGGGGCCCAGGAATGCCGTACCAACCACCTGGCTACATCGACCCAAGATTCCACACCTCCTCTGGCAGGATTTCTGGCACCTCCTCTGCCCATGGAGCCAACCCTCGAAACCTGCAAAATTGAAATTGGGACAAGCTATCAGCAATCTCATTCCTTATGCCAGGCACATACACTCCTGTAAAAGAAAAATTTATTAGAAGACTCGGCAAAACCAATTTACGTACTACCAACAATAACAAGCCTGACTTAGCTGTCTTCTTTTGCAATACCCTCAGTACATCCATATTATCAGAGTGAAAAACTACATGTTTGCCCCTCAATTGCTCCTTCCACACCACCGAAGCTGCCCATATAGGCATCAATTCCAGAAAGGTCACACCCTGCTTCCATACCTCTTCCCAATCCTGAGGCCATTCAGCCGCAAATCACCGACCCCTGAAATAGGCCCCTATGCCAGCCCCCCCAGCTGTGTCCATAAATAACTGAAGTTCCTCCTGCCCCACCCATTCTTACTGCCAAAAAGATATCCCATTAAATTGTTGCAAAAACCCATTCCACAACCCCAAGTCCTCCCGCACCAGTTGGGTTACCCTAACCCAATTATGTTTGCTCTTACCCCCTTTCAGCAAATACGCCAGTGACCTGCAAAAAGCTTGCCCTTGGTGTACCGCTCGACAGGCAAAATTCAAAAGCCCAAGCAACTCCATAGCTGAACGAATCCGAATCTTATCCTTACCCAACACCGAACATATCACCGACCTAAGCCTTTCTATTTTATTCTCGGGTAAGCAAAACAGTCCCTGCTCCACATCAACTGTTAATGCAAGAAATTCTAATGCCCTTGCCAGACCCTCCATCTTATGCTGAGCCAATGGTACCCCTAACTCCTCACAACCCTCCTGTGCTCCTTCCCTTCCTTTGCCCATCAACAAACAACAAAATTCATCTAAATAATGCACTGCCTTTTGAGTCCCCACTTTCTGCTGCCAAATCCAATGCAATACTGTACTGAACTTCTCAAAAGTCACACATGATACTGAACAACCCATAGGCATAACTTTATCAAAGTAGTACTTATCTCCTACCCGCATCTGCAATAGTGGCCAATCCTCACTCCTAATAGGCAAGAACCGAAAAGTCGACTCAATGTCGATCTTAACCAACCATGGCTCCCTAAATTCCCTAATCACTTTTACTGCATTATCTAAGGAAGTGTAATGCACTCTAACCTCCTCTTCTGTAATAAGATCATTTACTGAATTCCCTTCCGGATAAGACAAGTGATGTATCACTCTGAATTCCCCTTCTCGCTTCTTCGGCACCAACCCCAAAGGCGACACCCTGTAAGCACTAAAAGGCGGACTGTCAAAATGACCCAATAACCGCCCCGCCCTACTCTCTTTCTCCAGTAAAGCCTCCAAGATGTCCGCTTTACCTTGAACAGATCGTAAATTCTTGCAACCCCCCCACCCCTTCCCACGGTGGACTTAATAGGAAATCCCCCTTGAAAATCCTGTATTATCTCCTCTTTGATGGCCAAGCCAGGAAACCGATGAAGCATACTCCGGAGAACCTCCACCTTAATAGGGAACCGTGCTTCTCCCTCTATTGCCTCTAAAGAACCCGAGTCCAAATCCTCTGGACCCACAAAAATTACCCCTCCCCCTGAAAGCCTTGTCCACCAAATCCACCCTCATGACCCATAACATTGGAGTTCCAGGACAAATCCTGCCGACCACAGCTAGTGGCCAAATGACCTCCTCCACATCTCGAACAAACATGGGCAAATTTGCACCTCACCCATGAACAGGAGCCACTATTAAATGACCAACACAGACCCGCTGTTTCCGGCCCACTCATCCTTCTGTTAATGCCCCCGTAACTATCCATCATCATACCCAACCATAGATGTGGGTGATGCACCTCCCAACGAAGTGACTGGTCCACAGCTTTCCGTTTGCGGAAACGCTGATGATACCAGAGCCACACATTACCTGGCCTTAACCTCTGCACCTCATGAACGGTAAGGAAATAGCCTAGCAGCAGCAGAGCCAAGGACCCGTTCTTCCCCAGCTGCACTGCCATAAAATAAATAAAGCCAACCACCCAATCATCCCATGTCCTAGGGCAAAGCTTACATACCCTCTGCCTTCCCAATGCTGCTAAGGCTGCTAACAAGTCCTTACTGTTAGAGGACTCTGCTTCCACTAGCCATTGGACCCCTTCTGCATCGATCAGCTCAAACAAATCCACATACTCCCCTTTCCAAATTTTTTCCTTAACCAGACCCGAAATGTGCGGAGTCAGAATAACTGCTCCTGTCCCCTGCCCCAAAGATTGGGTAGCCAACCAGTCCCCAGGCCGCAGCCCAAAATCAGAGCCTACCTCCGAGCCCAAGCCTGAACTGCCCCCAGAACCTACCGCCCCCTCCCGTTGCATTTCTAACCAGGTACCTGGAACCCTGTGCTAGCTGCCTCTGCACCTCCTCTATCTCTTGCACACTGCCCCCGAGATCCCCAACTGACAAGTCGTCATCCCTCCCCACCCCACAATCCTCAGCTACTAGCTCCCCAACAATGCTGCCATAATAAAACCATTACCTGTACCTTCATCTTGCAATGTGCTGGGAACCGGTGCCTCCACTGTTATCACCTGCTGTGATGCCTGTTGCTTTTTCCCCCCGGCTGGAGTTATCACCGTCGTGCGTCACCTCTTCCGACCTGGGGTCTGTTCAGGTACCTGTACCACCTCCGATGTTGCAGCCTCCTGGAACAGCTCCTCCGCTTGGGCCACAATTGCTTGCTACCTCTGCCTTAGCTCTGGTAATTTTGCCATCTGTAAAAGAGAAACAAAATATTAGCACTAATCTATAAGCCTGAGTGCCCTACTCCCCCCCAACCCCTAGTATTGCCTTACCCCCTCATCTTAACTTACCCCTGCCTGCCCACCATCACCTTTCACCCATCCTGTCAGCCACACCTCCTACCATTAGTACCCCTTCCTACCCTAGAATATCCCCTGTCAATATCCCTCCCCTCCCCCCATATGTATCTATGGAGAGGAAAAAAAAAAAAATATATATATATATATATTTAATTAAGTCCTTCTAACTATCTCCCTATCTACCAGTCACCCAATCCCATCACCATTCACACAAACAAGCCTAAAAACACTTACCTTCCCTCCCTGCATGATCTTCCATATAGGTAACGGCTAATCAATGCAGTACACATGCGCGAACTGGCGCTAGGACCTAACGGCTGAAAGAACGGCAGAAGCAACCCACTACACCCAGGGAGGACGGCGAAGCCATTTCACCACCACCACCACCACCGAAATCCAGGATGGAGGGAAACCCGATCAGCCGCGACACCATCCTGAAGACGGAAGGACCGAAGGAGACTGACTGACACTCACAAACCCACCAGGGAGCACGAACCGCAAACCATCACTACACCACTGACTAAAAAGCACAATGGACCCCCGAACACATGCCACAACCACCGGGATAGTGACTACGGACACAGCAGCCCACGAACCCACCAGGGAGAAGATATTCCACCACCACCACCGAATCCCAGGATCCCAGGATGGAGGGGCACCTGGACGACTGCAACGCCATCCTGAAGGGAAACCAAAGACAAATGGACACCCACAAACCCCTAGGGAGCATGAACAGAAAACCCACCACTACCACCAACGAAGATGAAGCTGGACGCAATGATGGACCCCCAAGGAAATGATCTGCCACTATATCCATATGCTACCGCCTACCACGACCACCGGGAGAACATTTACCCCAGAAATGGGCACAACCAGCCCACGAACACACCAGGGAGCATGAGGGGATGATCCACCACTACCTCCCAACCTAACTGGGACCAGATTACACCGATGGACCCCCCCCCCTTGCCTACCACGACCACTGGAAGAATGCCTTCTTTTTTTTTTTATAGATATATACATATATATATATATATATATATATATATATATATATATATACCTTGACCGCATGACACCGATGACCTACTACCCGACAGAGCTAACGACAGGCCCAGCCTCCCCCACGGATGTCACTCGACTGCATGGCCCCACTGAAACAAGGCCCAATGAATCCCCAGGAGACCGGCGGAAGACAGAGAGCACAGAAAAAAACTTCAACACACACAGGTAAGCCTAACACTACTCCCATCCACTTCATTATATCTCTCTCTCTCTCTCTCTCTCTCTCTCTCTCTCTCTATATATATATATATATATTTATATTTTTTGTCCACCCCAACCATTCACCCACACAAACACACGCACACACACACACACACACACACACACACACACACGCACACACACACACACACACACACACACACACACACACACACACACACACACACACACACACACACACACACACACACACACACACACACACTCTATTACCCTTTCCTACCAGTAAGCTCAAACTATATTCCCAGACACCAACTCCCCCCCTTAAATTAACCTCTAGAAAACACCAAAGGGGGGACTGACCCAGACCACCTAACCCTTTCTCTCCTCACCACCCAAGGCCTACCTTCTTCCACGATACCTACAGGTCATCTGGACGTAAGCTAGCTGTCACTCCACCAACTCACGCCAAATGTGCCTACTTCCTTAAATCCCAAACCCTTAGTACTGTCAGAAGTCCCACCTACTCCTACTTCACTTCCTTTTACATCTCCCTCTCTCCTTAACCCTTTCACCACCACAAACCCACTATCCTAACCAACTACACTCCTTACCTTCCTTTCTACCACTATACCCTCTCCACACCCCTTTACCCCCCTTCCTCGAGGGACCGGAACAACTTAATTTGTCCCAAACTACATTTATTTATTGATGCTTATTAAAACATATAAATATTGCCTCAAAACTATCCCCCGGATTCATGAAGCTCGGCGCAAGGCCGGAGTAAGGCTTGCGCCGGCCGTGCGGCGTAGATGTGGAGTAGTCACGCCATATGCATATTAATGAAGGTGCGCAGCTGCCACAGCCATGTGCATAAGAAACGTGCGTGAGTGTAAGGGGCGTATCGAAGTTGCACAGAGAGGCGTGTCAATGTCAGCTTCCGAGGAGCAACCTAAACTGCTGAATATTATATTCCACCAGCAATAGTAATCATACCTATCAGTGTCTGTGGAGACTGAAACATATGCAAAGCAGAGTCCCTGCGAACAGAAAATGAAGACTCAAACACAAATGCATGGTAGGGAATAATGGGTCCCTACCCATGAACAAATGACAGGAAAACCATGTGCCTGTAGTCCAATGTAGTGTAGATAGCTATACCATGTGGAAGTGAAACGTATCAGATGTTAGTGCGCCGCCAGTAGGTATGTCCAGTCCAACGGAGAGGGTCACCAGCTGACCCATAATTTGAGGGAGGGAACATAGCTGTGCAGATGTGTCCATAACAAAATACACGAGGAGAAATGTAGATATAGGTAGTGACCGTATGTCTGAATCATATCCCACAAGCCATGTAATAGTCACATACAAAAGGTATGTCCGTATTTCACATACCAAATGTGATAGGAAATAGCATATGCATGTAAACGAAACAGAAGGAGCATATAAATGAGCCATAACAACACGGACACATGTAGGCCGAAAGGAACAGTATGATCCGTACCGTCAACCAAGATTACCACCTGTCCCACTTTGCGAGCGACAGTCCCTCTGTGGGCAGATGTGTCCTGACACAAACATGTAAAACTGGCAAATGTCCAGAGAATATAGGACATAATTCCTCCATAGACATCATGCAATAGTTGCATTAAACATATTTCACTGGACGTATAATACAGAAATGTCATAACAAACAGAATAAGATATCGAAATGTTACAAGAATAAGCTTAGATATAGACAAGAATTGTAAGTTCTATCTGCCGAACTGACCGTGGGTATGTGTTGGCCTGTAAAATATGCTGTGTTCACCGCAACTGTCACAGTAGGGTTGCCACACTTACAAATGGCCAAAGTGGGACATGTTTGGTACAGACATCAGACTGTACAGGCCGACACATACCCACAGCCAGTACAAAGGACAGAACATAACTGTTTTGCCTACAGAAAAGCGTATTCCTGTAGCATTTTAGTTGCTTAGTCTGTTTCTCATAACAGTCAGGTATTTTAGATACAGAATTAACTGTTTAATGCAACTATCACATAAAATATAAGAAATATGTTTGTCCTAAAATCCAGGGACATTTGCCATGTTGAAAATTACATGTCAGGACACAACTGCCCAAAGAGGGACTGTCCTTCGCAAAGTGGGACAGGTGGTAACTCTATGTCACACTGTGGACAATTGAAAAGGTGGAAACACAACCACTGATTGTGGGGAGGCAATGTCCACAACAGTCAGACATGTGTAAGGAATAGTTTGGACATAGGAAAAGGTGCCATCCTACCAATGAGTAGAAGAGGCTGGCAAAATCCAGAAGGCAGCTGTATAATCCGAACGTGTATGTGACACAGTCGAACGGGTAGTACCCGAATACACCAACCAAGTAATGAAAGTGAAGTAAGGGCATGTACCTATGTGCATGAGGAATAGCATGTGGACAGCAAACATGGCAGGGTAGTCTACACAACCATGACAAAAAACCACAATGACCACGAATCCACCAAAAATATTCAAAAATACACCAGCAAAAGAAGCAGTCAAATGGTGAGATAAAGAGAAATAGCTTTAATCCATATTATACATCCATCCTGGTACCTCGGCAATTCACCTTCAATGGAACAAATATTCAAATGCACACATTCTCTTTTATATACTCATCAATTAAACAATCAGTCACTTCATTAACTTGTTAACCCTATAGGCACTTTAAAATATCATCTAACATTCATTTAATATTATATATAGAAATTCATTTTATACATATCCTACTTATAAAAACTAACTGAAAAGACATATTAATTATATAATAATTCATGTTGCTTTTCAAAACTTACAAATATAATCAATTTTTCTATAAAATACTAATTGTTACTAAGCAAATTTAAATAAATATATATAACATTGAAATGCAAATTTAGAAATAAATAAATGAATACACTTAAATTTCATTATGATTCAAAGATTACACCACAACCATATGCCATGTTCATCCACTATCTAAATTCATCCCAATGGGAAATAATGTATGATACCCCATGATCATTCTATGCTCTAACCTATTTAATGCAGTTTTAAAATTTCCTGTACAAAAATGTGGTCTAGCTAATACACTAAATACAAAACCTTCCATGCTACCGTTATGTATTTTAATGAAATGAGTGGCTACTGGACTATCCATATTTCTCCTCCTAATGTCCCCCAAATGCTCCAAAATACGCACCTTAACCTTCCTGGTAGTCTGGCTGATGTACCATAGCGGCGTGATACAATCACACCCCAAAATGTACACCACCCCTGATGACATACAATCGAACCTTTCAAATGCCAAATATTTCCTCCCATTTATTTTCATCCCATGCATGTTTTTTACCTTGTCACAAACCAAACAGCGGCCACAGCAATGCATGCCAACATTTATGTTGGTCGAAAACTCTAGTTTTCTATTTAACAGCTCTTTTAAATTGTAATACCTATTATAGGAGAAGGTGATGTGTTTCGGAAAAAGATAACCAACAGTTAAGTCTTTGTACACAACATGCCACAATTCTCTAATGATTTTTTCAACCATATTAGAAAAACCTGAGAACCTGGATACAAAAAATATCTTTTCTTGTGTAGACATAGTCACTAAATGACTACAATTGTTGTAATATATACTCCTCCCTGATGTACGAATTCTACACAATCTCTTCTTTATATCTAGCAGTTTAGTACTCTCATATCCCCTGGATAAGAGTCTATTGAAAGTTTCATCACATGCTTCTTCCCATAAACCTGTATCCGATGTATTTCTCAAAATCCTCTTAAATTCCCCTTCAGGCAATGCCTTAATCAAATGGGGAGGATGCATACTACTTGCATGCAAAAAGTTGTTTACCGCTGTTGGTTTCCTAAAGGGTTTATATTGTATCAAATTACCTTTCCCTACATAAAATTCTACATCCAAAAAGGATGTACTGTATGAGGAATTTTGTGCGACAAACTTTAATCCATGTGTATTCTGATTCAAATTTTCCATAAACTGCATAAATAGGGACACCTCACCCTTACAAATAAAAATTAAATCATCAATATAACGTCTGTAAAAAATGACATTATTCACAAAAAAAGAACTCTGAAACATAAATTCTTTTTCAAACTCTCCCATGTATATTACAGCATAAGTGGGTGCAAAAGCTGCACCCATAGCAGTCCCCTTTACCTGTAAAAAGAAATCATTCTTCCACATGAAATAGTTATGCGTCAAACTAAACTCCAACAAACATAACAAAAACATGGTACGTGGTCCCTCACCCATCATCCTCTGCATGGCCTCCAAACCCCATCTTATGTTGATGTTGGTGTATAAAGATGAAACATCAACTGTTGCCCAGTAGTATTCCTCCTTCCACTCTACCCCACGCAATGCTAAGCACACATCTTGGGTATTTTTTACATGGGAACAAACTTTGGGAAGATATTTTTTGAAATGAAAATCCAAAAATATGTTAACCCTTTCTACATAGGAGCCAATACCAGAAATGATGGGCCTTCCTGGTGGATTAGTCATATTTTTATGAATTTTTGGGATGATATAAATGTATGGGTGAAGAGGTTCCTTAACTATTAGTTTTTTCACATCCCTATTAGTAAAAAAACTCAACCTTTCTCCTTTTTCTAATAGTTCACTTAACTCTTCAGAATACTGTTTCAAATGGTTATTTTTCAGCTTAACATAAGTGTCTTCTCCTTTCAAAGTGTTTACTATGCATTCATATTTTTCAGTATCCATCAGAACCCAGTTACCCCCTTTGTCAGCTGGTTTAATGGTAACTTTATCCAATTTTGTTCTTAACTCTTTTAAGGCCAACCATTCATGTTTGTTTAAATTAAATGCCTTGTCTTAAAATTTGTTATGTGTTTGTTCAAGTTTAGAACAAGCAACATGCTCAAATGCATTGATAGCCTGTGAACACTTAGGAGGAGCAAAACTACTATCACCTGAAAAACAAGGGACATCAATGTGCCCATAACCCCCCCCCCAAAGTTTTCTTCCGCCCAAATATTATCCTCTACAGAAAATTCAAACACATCATTATTATCTTCATATCCATCAAGTGTCATGTCATCATAATCATATATGCTCAAATTTAACAATTCATCATCTGGTAAGGTGTTACTTTCAGTTTGAAGATGTTTTTCTCGTGCAAATTCAATTTGCGGACAAATCTTTTAACATCCACTATTACATCCGCCAATGAAGGTAACCTTGTGGGTATAAACTTGGTACCTTTTAACAAAACCTTAAGCATGTCATCAGATATAACTAAACCAGAAAGATTAAGTACACTTAAATCTTTACAAACTAAATTAGTATTGTTGGCAAAACAACCATCAACATTTTCAATAACAGTCCCAACAATGTTTTCCGAAATCAATTCCAAATCTACATCAACATTATGCATTGAGTTAACATTACTAGTAGAGCAATCGTTAACATCTTGAATAACAGTCCCAGCGATATTTTCCAAAGTTGTTTCACAGTCTAAATCAACAGGACCAAAACGACTACAATTAGAAAATGTCTGTCGTTCCAAAGTACATACCAAGTCTGACATTAGTTTTTTGAGTTAGATAACGAAGCTGAGGTGTAACTCGTCTTACCCTGGTTCTTCGCCGATCTTGTTTGCACATTAGAATAGGTCTTCCGATGGCTCTGCTCACTCCTTCGATTCTCCACACCTCCATCTAAGCCTTCCGTTGTGATGCTTTCAAAAGAGACACTCTTACAGCTTACCCCAGTCTCAACTGAAGAACATGACGACACGTCCTCATTTCCGGTTACACATCTTTTGGAGTTCTGATGGAAACGACACCCCCTACATGGCCAATTGTAGATTTCATTTTTTTCATAGTCCTTAATGTCCCTGTTTAACTTAGATTTTTTCTGAGCCATAACATCATTCTCTACCTTTGTTAATTTATCATTGATATTTTTGAAATTTAACTGGAAAACAGCAGTTGAAGCCCTGCTAGTGCGTTCCTGCTGTAAATCACATATTTTTTATGCAGGTTGTCCATTGCCCTTTAATTTCTTTTTATGAGAATTTTTAACCAACTTAAACAGCACTCCTGTGCCGCTTGCCTCCATTCTGATAACAGGTCATTTTCATCTTCTTTAAAACCACCAGCTGGTAATTTATCTATCCGCAAACCCCTAGGGGTGATATTAAGGGTTACATATTTTTATAATAACTTTGAATCATAAAAAACAGTCATTTCCTTCGACATCAACCGTTCCAAATGTGCAAAATCTTCCGAACATGGATCATTAATATCCATTGTCCATAAATCAGAGGCAGCACACTTTCGCTCCCTCTCCTTCAACAATTCAGCAAAGGAAGATTTCTCACCACTTTGACCGCCTTCAAAAACAGATTTCTCCATGACAAAAAACCACAACGACCACGAATCCACCAAAAACATTCAAAAATACACCAGCACAAGAAGCAGTCAAATGGTGAGATAAAGAGTCCACACAACCATAAAGGTATCTTACACATGTAGGGTAGTCAATGTGTAACTCTGGCCATGTCATGGGCCAACAACCAAAGTAGTGCTCTATGGGGTGTGAGTAATTCGCGTGTGAGGGGTGTGTGTTTAATGGTAAATTCTTCAAAGGTGATACTTGTGTTGTATGCAGAAAAGGTGAACCGGAGGTGTATGAGGGGGCAGCGGGTGAAGTGGAAATAAACACAACCTCATGTAGAAACAGCTGCAAGACAAGCAGATAGGCCATAGTGTAGAACACAATCCCACAAACATATGAATATGGAAATATGCGAGACAAATGTATACATACGGCACAATCACATACCCACAGATGGGTCCTGATGGAACTGGCCATAACAAACGCAACACACCTGGATGCATAATAGCCTACCCAGCATACCCTCCACAACACATAACCTGCCACCATACCAGAACATCCACCAAATCTAGCCGTACTTGGTCCACTGGTTTGTTGCAGAAACAGCTACACACAGTGACCCCTACGCATATGTAGTAGGTATTGTCACACTAGGCAGTGTCAGGATTGCAAACCATGTATCCCCTGCAGGTAAAACCCCCTACACATTTTCGTGCAGCCACAAAAATCTTTGTTATCTAACTTGTTTTGGTTTTGACCAATTTTTGGGATACCCTCACGGGATGACCAAATTGTGTAAATAGTAGAATGGGTATGATGACATGATGTCCAATCCAGTAGATATCTGGACACAAGTCAGAACGTGCAGTGGAGGTCCATGACACTGTCCAGCCCTAAGTGGGCATGCATAACCTACCACCCAGGATAAAATACCTTCCCATGACACACGTCTCCAGACACGAATAGGAGGGAGAATATAATGCACACATTTGCAAAGTGGAAAATGGCATGAGGGCAAGGAAGACACTATGTAAACAGGTCAACCCTGATCAAGTGTGGGGGACACTGACTGTGTGCAGTCGTGACTGACCATACCTGTCAACCTGTGTGAGCAAGATATCTGGACAGAGCCATGAATATAAGTGAGACAAAGGTCCAAAATCAGGGACAATCTGTAAACATATCTCTTAGAAACATAGAATTTGATAGAATAACAGTTTGCACATTGGCATTAATGTCTGGAGTATGAAGTCTGAAACCCAACTGTCTGTCAGCACGTTCCGACTGCAGTCTTTAATGCTGAGCTACTGCCGTGCCAGAACACAACAGCATATTACAGAGGTCCGTGCCATTCCACTCAATAGTCCGGATAGTCGCAGAATGACTAGGGTCACCACCTGTCCCACTTTGTGAGTAACAATCCCTCTGTAGGCAGTTGTGTCCTGTGAAAAAAATCAAGACATAGCAAATGTCCTGAGAGTTTATTCCCTAATTTACTTTAATAGTCTCATAAAATGGTTATTTTATATATGAATCCTCAATATGTTATGTGAAGTAGCATAAACAATTCAAATGTTACTATAATAAGCTATTATATGTACAAAAAAGGTTAAAGGTCAGTACTATGCACGGCTGTAGGTATGTTTTGTCCTGGAAAATCTGACATCTCTACAGAACATGTCCCACTTTGGGCAGTCGAAAAGGTGGCAACCCTAAGAATGACCACAGGTTCACCCCATAGTGTTGGTGTGTGCCTCCGACAATCTGCACCAGTGTGGTAAATAGCTGAGGATTGACGTCACTAAATAATGAGAAATATCCTGAGAATAAGACTCCACAACCTGCAGAAAAGTCATGCTAATGCAAAACCTAGCATTCTATCAATGTTCTAAGCTTGTAAGAGCAATTGTTAAAATGTGTCCCTAATTGTCCCCCCATCATGTAGGTTTTGCACAGGTTCGGTGCTCTAAGACGTATGGTCCATACATATTTACAGAAACAGCCCTTCACACTTGTGTAATGTACAACCGCATACCTGTAGTCACTTCATGTCCAAAAATAACAATCCCCGTATGACTGTATACAGGTAATAGTCAAATGTGAATGGGAACACCCCTCACCGAGGAGTATGGACTGTAACAAACCCACCCATAATATGTAATGCCAACAGAATTAGCTGCTGACAGGTGCCCAAAGACCTGTGTCTATAAACACAGGTAAAACTTCAAAATAGGGAGATAAGCCCTGTCCCTATGCTTCGTCTGACATTTGACCTTAGCCAGGGAAGTTCCATTCACCAGGTGGGCAAGCCTAAACCCAGATCACTACATGAACACCCTACAAATCAAACACCTGTATGTGGCTGGACTATATGCCTTGGTGTTCTGCATACCCTCAGAGTGATTAACAATGCAGCTGGAGTCCACAGCAGTAGGCAATAGGGAATGTGTAATATGTAGTTCCACCTTTTTCCCAGCAGGAGAATGGATGCCTGTGTCATAGGTGAAGCAGTGAGGCGTATGTTGATGTAGCTAAGTACTATGGGTATGCATATCAAAGAGGGAGAACACCAATAGAATAGTGGTTCCGGTATCCGGCCAACGTGAATGCAGTCCCGGTTGACCTACGACCACTGCACATATAACTTGAAAGTGAAATTAAAGCGTCCGTGCAGTACACACATTTAAATATGTAAAGGTGAACATGTGTTTCGCAGTAGTCCGTAAATTGGAATACAGATATGTAACTGTTATGGTCAGAATTATGAAAGTTCATGGAAGCACAATTATCTATGAAACATATGTAACCCACAATAAGGATATGCAAGTGCACCTGCGCGTGTGTAATCCGCTCACAGAATAGAAAATGAATGGTGTTTTCCCCACATTCCATGTACATGGCTCATACCTATTAAACCCATAAAGTACAAAACCGGATAAAGCCATGACAACAACTGGTACAAATAGGGACAATCCCCAGATATTGCCCTAACAAACATAGAAAGTGGATAGAATAATAGGTGTGTCACTAGCATGGATTCTCTGAAGGGTATGAAGTCGTAACCTGAAATGTTAGTCATTATTTACCAACGTCAGTCTTTAATGATATGCCACTAACTTGCCAGATAGACACAAGGTCATGAAAAATGGACCACAAACAGGGACTATCCCCAGATATTGCCTAACAAACATAGAAAGTGGATAGAATAACAGGTGTGTCACTAGCATGGATTTTCTGAAGGGTATGAAGTTGTAACCTGAAATGTTTGTCATTATTTACTGTCAGTCTTCGATGATATGCCACTAACTTGCCAGATAGACACAAGGTTATGAAAAACGGAGCAAAGATAAGAGGCAAACAGCTGTACATGCAGTGGAAATCTGTACAGTTGAAAGGTATGATATGGAGATATATATACACATATATCCACAGACATAATCCAAAGCAAATTACGAGATGAGGAATGTACAGACATATGTATATATGTACAGATATATATATCTATACACACACGATGCATGAATAGATATATACACAACAAACATATGTCCCTGTACATATAACACATGCACATAAATAGGTCATGGTTTAGCTAATATGGATAGAAAGACAGACATGCATGAAAGGAGAATACACCGATGGTTTCCAAACCATTTCCCAGAAAGTACCAGTGTGACAGGGCCTGCAAGTTCTACACGTTAAACATGAATATAGGTGTCCTTTGCAGGACCCCAAAAATTGATCTGTATGAAGTGTGAACCGTCATTGATGCTAAAGACGTCACAGCTGCAACTACGATATAGCTGTACATGCAACAGTAGCAGGTGCAAGGGTAATAACACATGGGTCGATTGAATGTATGACGTATGAGCTGATATCTGCAGAGTGGGGAGTGCTCGGAAGTGTCCTCACACTTTATTATCGCTCATATTAAACATGTCTAATGGGTACTGTGGAGGTGTGTCAGGTATGGGAATCATGGGTATGCAGAATTGGGCCAAGGTGCTGGTTGGCACAGATCTATTAGGTACGCCCCATTGGAGTGATCAATATACCTATGTGGGTATAGCACATGCCTATATTCACCAAAAAGGTGCAACCCACCCACTGGATATTGTGTAAACCATTGGGGGAAGACGTAGGGACCTATATCAGTGTCATATAGGCGATTATCATGGATGGACACGCGTACGACCAAGATGGTAACCATACCTGCCAGAATGTCAGAATAAGATAGCTGGACTAAGGCATAGTACACGACAGACAAATAGGGACTATATTAAATATACCTCAGACAAAGTCAGACCATTGATAGAATAATTCTGTAGTTGGGAATACGAATGTTATGAGAGTTAGTAATCATAAAAATAGAAATGTCAGTCATGATTACCTAACTGCACAGTCCGCCATGGCTTGCCAGCAATCTATCAGAAAGGCACATTATCATGACAAATGTAACAGAGTCATAGGTCAGACCCCAGGGCGTATACCCATAATGTGTACAGGTGAGAGGTATGAATGTAACCCGTCCTAATGAAATGAACAGAACTAGTGATACTAGGTGGACAGGTGAGAAGAGACGTCAGGACAAATGACAAAACATGTACAACTCATAAGCATGTTTGTCCACAAATGTGAATTACAACGTATGGCCTGTGAAATTCAATGTGGAAGGTTAATAGACTCAAACAACATGTGTCCCTCAGAGTGTCATGCAGTGTCACCGATACAGTGTCCAGTCCACCATACTCATACGTGAGCTCTGCCACTGACGGAAAGCGCAAATATCGGCCTACACGTAAGGTACATGATGGAATAAGTGGTGTGAATAAGCACCCGTTGGTCTGTGTGAGGAATATAACCCAGTGGGTGGGTGTGTTCAGCAATAGGAATGTAATGGTAACTGGCCTGTGATGGTGCCATGTATTGTGTGTATTGGCGTAACTGTACGAATGTGCAGATGTATGCCTCATATGTGTGTTGTGTTCCTCTCACAATCTGTACCTGCATACCTCTCAACTGTACAGATTTTTGCAGAATGTCCAGATATTTGCCTCATATATTTGGTACATTTTTCATAAAATTGTGGTTTTCTGGCAAATTAGTGCAAATCATTAAAGACTGAAGTTAGAAATGAGAGACATATGAGTTTCAGACTTCATACACTTCAGAAAATTCACGCTAATGCAAAACCTGTCATTCTATCAACTTTTTAAGTTTGTAAGAGCAATATTTAAAAATTGACCCTACTTTTGGGCTTTTGCCCCACTTTTGGTTATGGCTTTGTCCAGATTTCCTGCTGTCGGAGGTTGAGAGATATGTGTACCTGTCTGCCAAATACCTGAGAAATGACGTCATTAAATAATGATAAACATATGTGTTTAAGACCCCAAATCCCTCAGAAAGGGCATGCTAATGCAAAACCTATAATACTGCCAACTATCTACGTTTGTAAGAGCAATATGTAGTATCTGCCCCCCCCCCATCATGTTAGGCTTTGTACAGATGTTTTGCACTAGGAGGTTGATAGGTATGATCAGAAACAGATACATGTCTGAGGAAATAGCATTATCGACCGCAAGATAACGCAGAAGGTATGAAAAGCGCTGCAGTAGGAAGTTCATCCGCAGGTATGTGCTGACATGTCAAATGACACAGCAGTCTACAGGAAGTACCTATACGGTGTCACCTTTACCAATGATGACAGAGGGACATACCCACAGCCATGCATACACCACAAATAGACATAGCACACAGCAAAGCCTAGGCCATGATACACGACGCCTTCAGCGTTTATGGATTGAGTGAGAGTACAGCAAGGAAAGATAATTGCCAGGCTATTCAGAAAACACCCGCAGTGGCATGCAAGACCACCCGTAACACAAACATTGCACGGACAATGTTGAGATTTGCAACATACCCCATTTGTATGTGTAAGCTATGCAAACATTGGGTTGCCACCTTTCCAAATGGCCAAAGTGGGACATTTGTGCTACAAACATCAGATTTTGCAGGGCAAAAAATACCCACGGCCAGTGCAAAGGACAGAACTTCAGTTGTTTGCCTGAATAAAAGTTTATTCTTGTAGCACTTTTGTTCCTTATTCTGTTTCGTATAACATGGAGGTGTTTCAGATACAGAATAACTGTTTTATGCAACTATTACATACAATATAGAAAATACTTTTGTCCTAAAATCTCAGGACATTTGTCATTTTCTCACAATATTTTGCAGGACACAACTGCCCAAAGAGGGACTGTCCCTCACAAAGTGGGACAGGTGGTAACCCTACGTAACTACGCGATACATGAAACAGTAAGCTGTCCATGCAAGAGCAGAGTTATGTGCAGAAATGTACCCGGATGTTATGCGACTAACGTTTTGCACGTTGCTAAACGGAGCAATGACAGCTGCAAATACAGTATGAATACAGTCGAAGAAGCATGCCAATGTCCAAGTCCAAGGCCAGTGGCGGCTTTGTCCATTGGATATCAATGAACCAGTAGTTGTCCTCCCCCGATCCCTGGTGTAGAAGCGTAGCGCAGCGCCACAAGAACGGGCTGTGCTTCAACACAAGACATATGGATCATATACATACAAAATGTAGATTTAGTTAGATGTTAGTACGCCATGCAGATGAATGGCAAGCCGGAGACAACATGGCTACTGCATATTGGTACCTATGCATGGAAGCGCTCTGTCAGAGATGTAACGAAGCATTTGTAGGCAATGTGAGGCAAGTGAGGCTGAGGATAGTAAATCACAACATGTCATGCCATATGGGCCAATCCTCTACAGTGTAGTGTAGGTTAAGGGGACTATTAGAGTAGAAGATAGGTGACAACAGGAGTGTGTATGTACAAAACACTGTAACCTCACCGGAGCAGTGTCACATGTGTGCTGTCAGTACTCAGTGGAAGATGCGTGTCATTGAGCTATCCCAGGGAACATCAGGAGACTGACGGCGTACGCCATGGATACCACCGATGTGACATGCAAAACTGCCCACAGTGTGTCTGTGCCCGTGCACGCCAGTAAGACCGAGTAAGTATGTGTGCGAGCATGTTAGCATGTGTGCGCATGTGGAAGAACGAGTAAGCTAGTGTACAAATGGTAAAGCCCGTGTAATGACGTGTATGCATTTGTAAGCAGGTATACATGTGTACTACACCCATCACACACGTACTGCACACACAGACACACATGCTGCCAATACTACACACATCAGTGAAATGGCACATGGATGGAGTCTACACCATCAGAGGTAACAGTGCTGTAAACTATGCTACAGTGATGGTCATAGCTGCAATGTATCATGCCTGCTGAAGTACACCTGGAAGTAACACACTGTGTGTTAACAGCATGCTAACATCAATACAGTGGAATAAAGCCACTGTGTGCAGCAGCACCAGGTTAGTCAGATCCTGCATCAATGCTACACATCACAGGTGGTGGCACAGGTGACATCATATGCACAGGGTGTGGTGTTAACATGTCCAGAGCTGTCATAGAGCCATCAAATGTACCCGTAGGTGTGTGTGTGTGTGTGTGTGTGTGTGTGTGTGTGTGTGTGTGTGTGTGTGTGTGTGTGTGTGTGTGTGTGTGAGGGACAACGGTTATTGCATGGCCCAATGGTGGTGCAATGTGTGTGTGTGTATGTGATAGCCATAGCTGTTTTTGGTAAGTGTGTGTGTCTGCATATACACAGGTAAAGCATGTGTCAGCCATATACAGGAGGTTGTGGGACAGTCACAGACTGTACCTGCCAGGCTGTAGAGATCCCCATTACTGGCCATGGACACCCCTCCATGCATCCAACACAACCCAGTCCTGCACCTGTCAATGTCTACACATACAATCCTGGGATCTGTACCACAACCTGTGGATAAACGTGTGTCTGTAATGTTAACATGGGGTGCATAGACTTGACAATTACTACAGATGGATATGAGCCATACTCACACTCCAATGTAATAACCACTGTTTCCAATGCCCGTGTAATACCCAGCAACACAATAACCGGTCACTACACATGTATAACCCACGACCAGTACAGCACACCGTATGTGCACACAGAGCCATAGCAGATGTACATACATCCAAGGTGTTCACGTACAGACAATGCAGCACAGTCAAGAGTGATAATCCCAACATATATATCTATATACAATATATATATATATATATATATATATATATATATATATATATATATATATATATATATATATATATATATATATACATACATATATATATATATATATATATATATATATATATATATATATATGTATATATATATATATATATATATATATATATATATATATATATATATATATATATATATATATATATATATATACATATATATACACACATATATATATATGTAGATAGATACATATACACACACACACACACACACACACACACACACACACACACACACACACACACACGTGGCAGGTTGGGAGCAGAACATAAGCAGCGCACCTTGTACCCACCACGACAGCATACGCGGGTTACAAAATCTTCTACGTGATCAGTGGAGCACATGCTTCACACAGGCACACGTCTAGCCTGCAGACAGCAGCATCAAAGGCAAAGACGCTGCACGGATGTTATGGAGAGTGAATACTGTCAAAGCAATGTACTGTTGTCATGCAGCTGGAAACACACACACACACACACACACACACACACACACACACACACGCACACACACACTTGGCAGGGCTTGTAGTCAAACATACACCTAACTACCCTAACACACTACTGCATGATGCATTTACAGAACGCGCTACCGACATTACTAAGCACAGCAGTACCAGAGGCAGACATGTAGGTGCGTGTCATCATCTGCAAAGGCAAAGACATCGGTAGCAAACTGCTGAGGTGTGCAGCGTCTAAAAGCAAGACTGAGTCCCCAGGCGGACGGGAGCATGCGCGCAAACACACACACTCGCGCACACACACACACACACACACACACACACACACACACACACACACACACACTTTGCAGGGCTGGGAGTCGAACATAGACCTAACTACCCTAACACACTACAGCATGACGCATTTACAGAACACGCTACTGACATTACTAAGCACAGCAGTCCCAGAGGCAGACATCTAGGTGCGTGTCATCATCCGCAAAGGCAAAGACATCAGTAGTAAACTGCTGTGGTGTGCGGCGTCTAAAAGCAAGACTGAGTCCTCAGGCAGACGGGAGCATGCGCGCAAACACACACACACACACACACACACACACACACACACACACACTTGGCAGGGCTGGGAGTCGAACATACACCTAACTACCCTAACACACTACAGCATGATGCATTTACAGAACGCGCTACCGACATTACTAAGCACAGCAGTCCCAGAGGCAGACATGTAGGTGCGTGCCATCATCCGCAAAGGCAAAGACGTCGGTAGCAAACTGCTGTGGTGTGCGGCATCTAAAAGCAAGACTGAGTCCCCAGCTGGATGGGAGCATGCGTGCAAACACACACACACACACACACACACACACACACACACACACACATACACTTAGCAGGGCTAGGAGTCGAACATACTCCTAACTAACCTAACACACTACAGCATGACGCATTTACAGAACGTGCTACCGAGATTACTGAACACAGCACTCCCAGAGGCATACTTCTAGGTGGGTGACATCATCCGCAAAGGCAAAGACGTCGGTAGCAAACTGCTGTGATGTGCGGCGTCTAAAAGCAAGACTGAGTCCCCAGGCGGACGGGAGCATGCGCGCAAACACACACACACACACACACACACACACACACACACACACACACACACACACACACACACACACTTGGCAGGGCTTGGAGTCGAACATACACCTAACCACCCTAACACACTACAGCATGATGCATTTACAGAACGCGCTACTGACATTACTAGGCACAGCTGTCCCAGAGGCTGACATCTAGGTGTGTGTCATCATCCGCAAAGGCAAAGACGTCGGTAGCAAACTGCTGTGGTGTGCGGCATCTAAAAGCAAGACTGAGTCCCCAGGCGGACGGGAGTATGCATGCAAACACACACACACACACACACACACACACACACACACACACACACACACACACACACACACTTGGCAGGGCTGGTAGTCGAACATACACCTAACTACCCTAACACACTACAGCATGACGCATTTACAGAACGCCCTAACGAGATTACTGAACACAGCACTCCCAGAGGCATACTTCTAGGTGGGCGACATCCGCAAAGGCAAAGACGTTGGTAGCAAACTGCTGTGGTGTGCGGCATCTAAAAGCAAGACTGAGTCCCCAGGCAGACGGGAGTATGCGCGCACACGCAAACACACACACACACACACACACACACACACACACACACACACACACACACACACACACACACACTTGGCAGGGCTGGGAGTCGAACTTACACCTAACTACCCTAACACACTACAGCATGACGCATTTACAGAACGCGCTAACGAGATTACTGAACATAGCACTCCCATAGGCATACTTCTAGATGGGCGACATCCGCAAAGACAAATACGTCGGTAGCAAACTGCTGTGGTGTGCGGCGTCTAAAAGCAAGACTGAGTCCCCAAGCGGATGGGAGCATGCGCACAAACATACACACACACACACACACACACACACACACACACACACACACACTTGGCAGGGCTGGGAGTTGAACATACACCTAACTACCCTAACACACTACAGCATGAAGCATTTACAGAACACGCTACCGAGGTTACTGAAAACAGCACTCTCAGAGGCATACTTCTAGGTGGGTGACATCATCCGCAAAGGCAAGGACGCCGATAGGGAATGTATAGAGAGTGAGCAGTCTGAAAG
The DNA here is from genome assembly GCF_019279795.1 of Protopterus annectens. Lineage (NCBI taxonomy): Eukaryota > Metazoa > Chordata > Ceratodontiformes > Protopteridae > Protopterus > Protopterus annectens. Next base: position 801,167,594 of record NC_056729.1, read on the forward strand.
CATATTACTGTCCCAAGGTAGACGTAGACAAACACATGGCAGTGGTGTGATCGGGGCAACCAAATATCTACGGAGCACTACAACAACACTACATAGATACGGGATGCGCCACAGACAGTACACCCTTCAAGACAGCAGCCAGTGTGTTCAATGTAGGCATCCATCGTGACATTGAAAATGGACACATGTTGCTTAGATGACCACCATCGCTATACAGGATGTCAATGGCCATGGCCATACGCTTAGGATCACACGTCTGTTTGGAAAGTACTGTGTGTCCATCTACACAACGGCGTACTGGGCATGCTCACACACTTAACAGTTGCAATGGGCCGCCTTGCATGCATGCACATGGATTCTAAACACGGAAGGGTGCAGTTTGGAATGTACTGTGTGTCCATCTACACAATGGTATACTGGGCATGCTCTCACACTTAGCAGTTGCAAAGGGCCGTCTTGCATGCATGCACACCGATTCTAAACACGGAAGGGCACAGTTTGGAATGTACTGTGTGTCCATCTACACAATGGCATACTGGGCATGCTCACACACTTAGCAGTTGCAAAGGGCCGTCTTGCATGCACACGGATTTTAAACACAGAAGGGCAGAGTATGGTATTACTCTCCCCACGTACATGAAGGCCACTTACATGCATTGACCAGTACACACTCAGGAGCTATCACAGATGTCTCAGGTGCATATCACAGAGGTACACACCGCAATCTACAATGCAGCCCTCTGACATCACCATGTCATTAGACCAGCAATACACAGCCATACATTAACACAACACCATGTGACTCATGACCAGTGCACTGTACATAGGTCTTCAGCAACTGTGCAGACTACACATGTACCGACAGGGTTCCATCATGTGTTATGCATTGCAATGATACCACTGTACATAACCAGGTCAGCTCTACACATACCAGGGGCCCTGGGTCTTACACAGCTGTGACAGATGACTGTCGCTGTACACCAACGAACACACATGTTAGGCTATGTCATAAATGTAATTGCAGTGGATATGTGCATGGACCACACACACGACACATATGTACATAGCATAGTTTTTGCTGTCCTCTGTGCAGACAAGTGGCTACAGCAATCATACGCACACAAATGGAAGGTGGGTCCATGGCTGTTGAATGCTAACAGTACATGAGGCAGCAATGTTGACCGAGGACACATTCGCTCTGTACTAGTTACCCATGACACCCATCATATCATACAACAGTCCATGTGTTATGTATGTTAACACACATGTCCACCAACTGCAATGCATACAAACATGGCTACATGACAGGCATGTAGGACCAACACACATGTACAATCTGTAGTATGCATGCAGCTACCATGCATGTGCAGTAGCTGATGTAAGTAACTAATCTGTGCCTAACTACAACATGCTGTTGCAATGCAGCCCCATCATTGACACCTGTATATGGTGACATACTGACAGTACGGTAGGATGTACAGCAGGTATGGATGGATGTGTGTATATAAAGTGGTGATCCACCTGTGTAGATGGATGTTTGCCGGGGATGGCTCACAGGTGTGTCACACGCCATCCTACCATTACATGTGCAAACAGTACGCTATGTTACCATTACTTGATGGTGGAGACATAAAACCTACACAGCGGTCAGGTGTCACCGACAGTACGTCACCTGACACCTGTAACACTTACATCCTCCCATGTGCATATAGCAGCACAATTGCCGAAGGTAGCGTTGGTACACATAATGCGGCCAATACTGCTGCATGTCTGTCAGACGTATCATCATATAGCAGGTGTATCATTCACAGTACTGCCATGTGTATTTGCTTGTGTGACCATATATGGCACATATGGTGGGGAATATATCCCAATTGTTACACACCCCTGTACACTGTTGTAGAGATCTGTACATACTGCAGTGTGGAAAGCATGACATAGGCAGGTGTGGAGTGTGTATCACACACATCAGCTATCCATATGTGTATGACATTTGTGGTCTCCACAGTGTGTGTGCGTATGTAGGTATGTATGGCTGTCTGGTGCATGGAGTGAGGGTGTATGCTACCATAAAGAACACACAGGATCACTAACTCCTCATGGTGATGCAGTCCACTACCCTGTTGATGCCATTGTTCTCAGCTGCACTGGCTACCTGTACATGTTCTTTCTCTGTGTCGTGTCATGTGGGTTCACAGTACTGTGATGGTGATGACCACATAGGCAAGGGTCCTCAGCTCCACACTATGGGGTGTGCATTATAGTGTTGTTGACCCCGTTAGTGTGAGCATGTTCCTGAAATGTGACAGGGTATTACTGCTACACGGTGAGGCATCATGCTATCAAGTGGCCTCTAACATTATCATTGACCAGACCGCTGTGTACAACCCCTGCACCATGTCAACATACCTGTGATGTGACCTGGTATGGATATCACGTCTCTAGCCACTGTAGCCTATTAAACTGCCCACATGCTTCTGGATCAGTATATGTGTGGACATCTGTGTTATGATAGACTTTCCAACAGTCAGGCTGAGGCTATGTATAGCATGCTGATATTGCCATATGTGCCTGTGAGTACTCCACAGTTATACATGGGAGACTGCAAACAGTGATACCTGTAGGCACATGCAAGTAGACCATAAGGAGGGGGGGGAACCAGGGCATCATTACCAACATGCTGTTACTGTTGTTACCGAGACACATACTGTGAACATATAACAATGCATGCTAAACCTGTACTACATGGTATGTCTGGTGCGTGTCAACAGTACACAACTAATGTAACATACACGTCTCTCACTATTCACACACAACTAATGTGATATACACTTTTCTCACTATTCTTACACAACTAATGTAATATACACTTCTCACTATTCTGTTCACCCTGTGCAACAGATCATTTGAGCATGTCCCTGCACCAATGGTGTGGATGACAGGGATGCGGCACAGGCTTCATCATATGCACAGGGTGATAATGTTTGCCAGGGGCATAGGCTGCACCAATGGATGACATCTTGTGTGTGGGTAAGGGCCAGTGATATGATTGGACATGTCTGTTCAGTATGCATGTGGGTGTTGTGGTGCCCTGCAGATGTCTTTGCTGTGTGCGTGTATGTGTGCACACAGCTCTGCCTTTTGTGAGGCCTACACGGGGTATTATTGACAGCTCCAGATTGTACAGACCAGGTTGTACAGCTCATTGTGTCCGGCCACGTGACCTGTGCCTGGCAGGGGTTGCATGGGCACTACCAGAAGGAGGTACAGCTTGGCTACTGTCCAATGACACATGTCCACTGGAACTGTGTCCCCACTGGGAACGTCCAGGGCCATGTCCACGTGGCCTGCTGTGTCCTGGTGTGGACAACGCAGCACCAGCTGCACTGCTACTGCTACCAGCACTATGGGAGCGGGCATTTGAGGTGGCACACTCACGTTGACCTGCACAAGGGGGTGTAACTGGCCTATGTCCACTTGGCCTACGCCTCACTCCTACCAGATGTTCCAGCACAGACAGCTCATGCTCGCGAATTGCCATGCCACGGTCAAGGATTCCGACCATGTCACCCAATCGCCTGTCCAGAACATCAGCAATCTGCTGTTGAGCATTTGACAATGCCTGGATGTTGTCATTTAGGGTACAGATAGCAGCCCTCTGCAGCCTCTGCCCTTCTCTGTTCTGCTGTTCAGCACGTGCCTGTGCCACCATTACAGTCTGGAACATGCGTCTGGTGATACCAGCTGCTGCACTCTGTCCTGCAGGTGCATGTCTGCCAGAGGTCCTCCTATGAGCTGCACCGGCCACATGCCTGTGTGGCACATCTGCAGTCATCACACTGACACCATGGTGTTTAGACACACCTTCTGTAGCCACCACACATTCCTGTTCCATGCTAACAGACGCTGACTGTCCTTCCTCTATGGCCACTGGTGATGTGGTATGTGTTGGCAGCAGAACTGTGTGCGGGGAAGAGGGGGACATAGCTGGGATGGCAACCATTGGCACAGATTCAGCCCCTGACAACCCTGTCTGTACCTCATGCATATGTTCATCACTGCTAGTATCTATGGGGACACTAACATCAGATGGACCTCAGGAGGGTAACGCACCTACATCACCTGTGAATGCAAAGAAAGACTCTAAATTGCAATAGACACACATACACACACACACAGACACACACACACACAAACACACACACACACACACACACACACACACACACACACACACACACACACACACACACACACACACACAGACACACACACACACACACACACACACACACACACACACACACACACAGACACACACACACACACACACACAGACACACACACACACACACACACACACACACACACACACACACACAGACACACCATGCATGTGATTTGACAGATGGCATGCAGCATGCCTATGATACGGCAGAGGGCATGCAGCTCAGACATTAATAGTGTTAGTAAGCATACTTCCCTGGTGTGCACACTACAGCAAGCAGGTGTCATATCAGTAGCCATGCAGTTCACACAATCATGGTAGTATGCATGCATCCCCGTGATACACCATGTGGACCAGAACAGGATAACAGTACACATGGCTGATGTAACCTTGACATGTAATCTGATGACGTGTGCATTAACATGAATACATGTCTGACACAATGGAGTCCTGACACATGTACAGCATCGTAATGGGCATCACATTGCGGTGTTGTCTGTATGCCCTACAGATAGAATCATGTTTAGCAAATATGCATGAGCATGGAAGGGTAGTGTGAACCGCCTACATTGCTATACAGTCTGAAATACAGACACTGTGCCATTGCATGGCATCATGAGGCATCTATATTGCTGTACAATGCATAATATGTACACATTGCATAGCCATAACTGCATGCATACCCATGACATAACTGTGGATTGTGACCCACGATGCTGAGGTGTATACACACCAGACCATGCTGTGTCAAGTGACAGGTCAGTGGAGGACCTACAGATGACACCCCTGCACAAAAACTACAGGGTCTTAGCTGCCTGGCAACCATGTCCACACATAGTTGACATGTCAATTCACCATTTCCCATATGACATTGATGTACCACACACACGAGGTGCACAGCTAATGGTGATGTCCTACAGAAGCAAGGGAAATGCACAGTATCTGTGGCCTGATGTGGTGTCAATGTCTGTGGAAGCTGTACAGGTGACTACTGTCATGCTATGACACAGTCGTGATGTTCAACAGATCTTATATGGTAGATGTCAGTGACACCTCCACTAGCTGTACACAGGCTTTTAGGATGTCCAGTGAACCACATCAACTGTATAATCAGGCAACTAAGGCTATAATTGGACCATGTGTGGGCAATGTGCAACAGGGAGTGTACACATCACATCTACTGTGTGGCTACGTGTCTCTGGCCATCCCCCATGGCCATGTGTGCACATGTGTTGACCAAATGTGTGTGATGGCCATCTCACATGTTTGTGTTGTCCCATATGACATACACCCATAGATGTCAGATATGTCACCATCCACAGGGCTATGCAGACAACGGGTTGTATGTTTGGTATGTGGGGTATGGGTCATGGGATAGTGTGACAATATTGCAGCCAGAACACCACATGTCTGGGACATGTCAGATGGCACATCACAATCTGTGCATCCAATGCAGGGGCACATAACACAATGGTGACACCTGTGGGCTGCCCATATCACAGCTCACTGTGTGGTACTGTTTGCATACCACACATGTTGTTCCACTGCATACTACTTATGCCTCCATTGTAGAACACCTCCACTGTTGTATGCACAACTGACCACAATGACAACAACTGTGGTTTCAAGTCGGTGTATCATTTTGTTTGTATATATTGCACATGGGTGGCCTGTGTGAATGATGGGTGATGCGACCTGTATATCATGACTGGAACAAACATCAAGTGTGCAACTGTTAACTGGCCACATGGCAAATAGATCTATGCTTTAACATGCCTGATACTGATGACAATCCCACCTGCAACAGACTCATGTCTGTGCGGCACGCCAGAGGTACCTGTATAGGGGTGACACAGCAGTATGAACATTATCCTTGACTGTCTGACAGCCACAGGGTGCACTGTGCAAGTTAACACATTTGCCTGTATAATAGCATATAGTATGCACATGTGTGCATACACAGGGTAGCATACTGTAGTATGCAGCATGTGTGTCCACATACCTTGCATATGTTGTTACTTTACATAATGTACAGTGACAAATGCAACTAAATGGGATATAATAGCCATATGTGCAGTACTGACTTACCAGGCAACTCCAGGCTCATTGGTTGGGAGACACCCACCTCCACGATGGCAGCTAGTGTGTGTGGATGCTGTTTTGAGGGTGTCCCCAGACTGGCCAGTAGCTCCTCGGTGTGTGTGAGTGGGGGCTGGGTTGGTGGACAACCACCTGTTCCACCTTGTTCCCTGGCGATTGCAGTGGCATGCTGTTTTGCATGTCGTATCAAGTCCGTGCAGTGTCTGCGCACCTGCTGGTAGGTGCGGTTATGGCCACCCACATCGTTCACCCTCCTGCGTAGATCCTGCCACAGGTCATCCCGCTGCTGGGCATGCTGTGGCACATGGCTGAACAACATCTTGTAGTTCTCATGGAGGTACAGGATGAGGACATCATCCTCCTGGCGGCTGTACGCTGGAAGGTGTGTACAAGGTATTATCTGTAAGACATAATGATGGTGACAGGTCACAGTTTCAGAGATGTACAGAGATACTGCTGCACATACATTTCTATGACATCTAGTACATCTGCACAGTAATCTTTGCAAATCATCATGACCCTGACATGACTGACGTGTTTGTGTCACACACATGCAACACCCGTTATGCATTGGATATCATCACCATATATGTGTGTCACCTCATTACAGTGTTCATACTCCATGTGAATGCTGTCTTGATGTGGGCATGTCTATTTGCCTGCACTGGTGTTCTTACCTATCTGCATATGCCTGGATGTGTCCACGGTACTGCTGTTGACCTTGATGCTGTGTATATGTCACATATCAACACAGACACAGCCTTAATGGACTTGAGCAGTGACAATGCACACATATGCATGGACACCTTTACATGTATGTGTTTTGCCATATACATCTACACAGCACTGTACAGCTGTTCAACATCCTGCCACGGATCACCTGTGTTGCACATGTGATAGACATGGGACAATGGCTAGTCGGACATTATTCGCAGGGATGGTTATCAACCATAGCATGTACAGGCAAGGTTTCCCAGCTGTAACAGACAGCCAGTATGCCACTGCGATGTGCATCAGTGCCGCATTACTGATCCAGACAGTTGATACTACATCTACCATGCGGCCATCACACCATGTATGACTGGGATGACATGTGCAGCTGTGATGGACAGGGTTGCATGGTTTGGCGGGAGTATGTCACATGTATGGCACAGGGATCTGTCCAGCATGTGGCGATCCTAGTATTAGGATGGTGGCTGTCCATGACGTATGTCTTACAGATCAGGATATGGACATGTAGCATGTCCATCATCATCATGGTGTAGCAAATGTCTTTATGCAAGGTAGACAGCATGCTGTGTAGTGGAGGTGAGGATTGTGAAGGCTGGTATCACCCATCCACGCATGACCATTACCCCTTAAAGGTGATATGTGATCCAATATTGGTCACCCCAGTGCTGTATATGCCTGTCCAATGATCTCCATGCTCATGGACAGCACCCTGTCATGACATGGGTACCTCATATGACTACCCAAGGGGCCTGGAGACGTCACCAAGGCAGGGAGGTGTACTGCACAGCACCATCCCTTACACAGTGTCCATAATGTTGACCACAGCCTAGGTGGTAGTTAATGGGTACAGGGATGTTCACCTAGTGGTGACAATGCTGATATCATCCATCAGAATGTGCACATATGTCACACACCTCACCCATACAGCCCATTCTGTATGTTGTTCACAACACTGACACAGCTATTCCTCATAGGTCATGGCCATTCACATCCTTAGATATACAGATGCCTAACATTTGTCTGTGTGGTATGGGCTACAATGAGGGTGGAGTTCAGCACATTAACCCTGTTCTACTGTAGCTGGCACTGGTTTGATATGCACATGTCACTCTGGCACCTTTTGTAGTTGTGAGTCTGTCAACAGACACTGGCAGAACACTCCTGTGACATACAAAGGTATGTGTAATCAAACATCCGTACTGTCTTGTACATCTGTACTGCTAACATCTGCAGTGATACTGGTTCATGGACATGCACAACATACTCAGCAGGTGCCATCCATTATGACTGTCGTCACCACTTGTGGGTTGATATTATCCAACACCCTATCTGTATTGTATGGTCATGCTAGGCACTTGTTCAGAACATGAGCATGTCATGAGCTACTGATTAATATAGCACCCATTCCACACCATTTCCCACAGGTATACTGGCTGTCCTAAAATTTCCAGCTTGCTTATGGTACAACAGCTGTTGTACACACATAACGCACATATCCTGTGAGACATGGTTGTATATACAGGCATGTCCGACTGTCACCTACCATTGCTATTGCCTGTCTATATTGTGGATATGTCATACATGTGGCAATAGAGCAATTGTCTCATGTACACATTCAATGCTCACCTCCCAACATACGACACTACAGCCTGTGGGGGATGCACTTATGCAGCCCTGCTGGGGGTAATGCTGTCACCAACCCTGGCTGCACCTGACAGTCATGTGGGGATGTGTAACATTCGCAACACACCCCACTCATCACATAGTCTCACATGATCTCCACCACAGGCCACACATATAAGGACAACTTGTGCAGTACCTCTCCATACTCTGTGTAGGCACCAGAGGCAGCCCCCATCATGGAACACAACATCACCAACTTATAGCCCACAGACTCATGTGTGCCCATCACATACAGCCAATAGGGTGTTATAACATACACAACACACCAGTCATAGGTAAGTCTGTAGGCGGTCACACTGCAGCTCCACACAGCAGGCTACATAAGGTGATAGTCGCTTACATCTTGCTGTCGGGTAACTGGTTCTGCAACATAACCTATGCACCCATGCCACACCTTACCAGGTATGATGTGACTGTCATTCTCCATGTTAGTGTGACTGCCCTGAGATGGCACTTCACAGACTACGTGTGCAGGGACATGCAATAGCTCACCAGTGTTGTAGCCCTGAAGGTGTGGGCCTAGCCCTGGGGAGCATTATGCATTCATCCGGACCCGATACCACTGTGCAACAACTGACTGTGTCACTTCAACAGTTGCCTATGCTTCTGCTGTCATTCCACAGGCATCTGGTATCTGTCCGCTTTGACTGACCTGGTCAAACACAATGCTTTGGCACAGATGACTTGCACCTGTTAGCCCTGGGAGTACATATCACATGTAAGGCTTTTGCTGCTTCTATACTGCCTGTCTTGCACAGTTTTCAATAACAGTCACCGGCATAAGGGGAACTGGCAAGCAGGACACGGGGTCATGTGACACATTGCTTGCATCTTCCTCTGTGACATATGCAGGCAAGGCACACCACTCCAACATCTCTGCAGTGACTGGGACCTGCCTCTAGGCTCTGCAGAGCACACCTGCAATGACAGGTTATAGACAGACCATACCTTTCAGGCACATACCTGGACTGGCACACCCACAGCTGGGTGTTCCCATATCCCACTATGTTGTACACACATCCTGGCTAGTTACTTAGCACAATGCATCAGAGGTGCTCCACATGCAACTAACTGTGTCTGGAACCACTATACACATTGTAACAAGCTACAGATTCAACAACATACCCCACGGTTACCAGACCTCATTTGTTGGTGTACTGGACAGTAGGGCTCGGACAGCTACTTCTGATGTGTGACTGACACTACCACACACTTAACTGGGATAGCCACTCATGTACCGACACATCCATGAGTCATAACCTCCACTCGACTGGATCAACCCATACACACCACCTCCAAGACCAACATTAACCTTGACATGAACACTACCAACATGTGACTGGTGTTCCACACCTGGGGTTATCCCCTCATTGGTGGATTCCAAACATATGCTAATCAATCTTGTTAGCCACATCCGGGAACCACACCCTTCACGGCATGCACAGTACATGAGTACTACAACACCTACTACAGACGTCTTATGACAGCGGTTGTTAACATCATGACACCCATGCAGATGGACAATGCACTTACAAATGCTGAAACATACCCCAATGCACTTCATTAGCATGTACACGACTGCATGGATCATGCTCTTCCACACAGAGCCATGATGGTACACACCAGATAACAGACGCCACTCTGGTGGTCATGTTCCATGGACATAATGTACAAAAACAGGTGGAGGCTGTTGCACAGTGGTGTACAATCCCATGGGTGGGGTAGCTCACTGGTCAGCCTCGGTAAGGCCATGGGATCCCTCATCACATACTCCAAGACTAGCTACGTAAACATTACTGCAACACTTTCCGGGGTGTACCACAGGGCATCATGGTGATATGTCAGTAGTCGTTGGCAACACCCACATCTGCTCTCACATACAACAGTCACTCAGGAACATTACAGACCCAGGTGATGTTGGCAACATGCTGACGGATGGATTCAATGCTAACATTACACCCTCTCACTCACTACAGGGCCACACTCCATGCAGGAACATTGCGGTGTCCCTGCGGTCACAGCTACATAGTACTAACCTGCACTCTCTATGTCCAGGGTCACTGGCCCCATGTCACCTTCCGAAGTCCCAGGCTGTGATGTCCACAAACCTCTGAATGACATGTCTCCCCACTAGGCCACCATATTCAGTAATAGCCTTGTATTAGACATTGTTGCCCCTGAATGGCACACAGCAACATTTATCACACTCCACACAGGTGGCACCACAATGCATGAGTGGGACTATAGTCCTACACACCTGACTGGACTGTTCTGCATGGCTATGGGGCACATTATCAAGGACGTCAGTCACAGAGACATTGTTGGGCTCCGGTCCTTTGATGCCACCCGTGTTGGACTTGTTAGGGCCAGAGCATGGCCCCTACACCTGGTGGACTCCTTTCATACAGTTACCAGGGTAGTTGATGATGGTACGGGAGTCCACACATCCTACATTGTCCTCTCATTGCCTTTCAGCACCGTTCTACATTCTGGTATTTACACCATACACATCCACCTGCACATCGTACCCTATGTCTCAGGATATTATGCAACGTGGCTCATGGACAGGACACACACAATGAGGATAGCATACCATAGTACCTACTGCATTTCAGTTACATTTGCCATACCACAGTCCTCAGTCATTGGACCCCTCATGTTCAGTATATGCTTCCCTGAGGTACAGGCTAGCACAGAGGGACTTTCCCTGCCTAGCTTTACAAACCCCTGCATAAAAAGTGCCATGATTGATCCACTAGCTGATACTGACTCCATCCATACGGGTGACACTGTGACAGATACCTGATATGAATATCATGGCCTCAAGCTGCATGACACAAGGTGCATGAACATCACCTTTGCATTACACCATTCACCCACTGACTATCACATAGGTGGTAGTCCCCTACATACATGTCACATTGTACATGTTTGTAGAACACACATATGTCGCACCCACTCCTGTGGTTACCGTATTGCCACTGTGGCGTGGATATCCTTCTACATGGCCACACTTATCTGTACTGGGTGTGTAGCTGGTACATAGGCACCCATTGTACCTCTGAACTCAAGATGTCTACACACATTCAAGGGTACACCACCCCATTTAGGGTTACCTTACACAACAGCTACAACTTTACGTACCACACCATTAACATGCCATGACGTTTATTGAGCTCGACAGTTAAAGTATGCGGCTGAACTACGGACACCACGTCTGTACACATTTGCATACTACATACTCAGGGGTGACCTCTGCTGAACAAACAGGGCCCATGTCCACAACAATATTAATGGATATACTCCACATACACGACATAAGCAAAAGCCACTGTGAGCAACATGCTCATGGATATGTACACACACGCAACAATGAGTGGGATGTGCTTGAGGGTTACATTCCCAAACTGGTCACTCACCTTGCTTTGGAACATGAGTCCTATGTACATCACGCAGGGACACTCAGTAGCACTGTTCATGTTATACCTCCCTTGGTGGTTGGGAGACACATGTACACCAGGGATCACTGCAGTGGCTGTACTGTGCAGAGGTGCAGGTAACACATGGCTCTGCTGTTCACAGGACACTACCCTAGAGAGGTGCCACTGGTGTGAACACTGTAGTTGTGCTTACACATAGACTTGCCAGACTGCATAGTACCCCACTATGAACCTGTGAAGCTATTACATGTCCTGTGTGCATGGTTACTTGGTAGCCCTTCCATTTAGATTAGCTATCATGCTATTGCAATGTCCTGTGCCTACAAGCCATATGTATCCTGTTATTGTACATGCCAATAGACGATACCTTTGGTATGCATGATATGCCTGTTATGCTGTGTAGAATATCTGACATATCTACCTACAATACTATACATTACACATATTTCACATAGTATCCCATAATGCAAAGCATACTTGCACAACAGGACCACCTTAGACATGTCATTGTCATTGTATGCCCATACACATGCCTATTGTGACAGTATATCAACATATACTATCCCCGGCTATGGCACGTACTTGTTGGACATACCCTACCACTGATGGAGAGTTGTATGGAAATGTTCTGTTTAAAGCCCTTGTGTAGCATCCCTTGTGGTGTCTGTGATGTGTACCTTGTGGCCCACTGCTGGATGCACAGTTTCTACATGCGTTAGTATGCTCAGCAAGACATCACTACATAAATACCTTTTCCCACTTTATGCATTGTGGACACTTTTAATTAATGCAAACCATGCTATACATACAGTAAATAATTAATAAAAAACATGCTATACATAAACTTACATACCGAGTGTTCTACATACCTTGTTATCGTTACGGACTTTCGTCTCTATCTCTCTCACACTGCTTAAACAGGTAGTTTGTATGAGCATACAGTTTGAATGTCTAGCAAGTCATCCTTATATACGTCGATACCTGTAACATGTGGTTTCCTCCACCAATTGTTGTTCCTGAGTGACTAATTATTGCATATCAGCTGTGCAGCTACTACATTCACCAGTTACGCACCAACAGTGGGGTATAATTTAATTCTCCACTTGGGCGTTGCCCATTTGCTCTACCTTCGGGGAGACGGCCTGTATTGTGTTTTGTTATGTGTAATTGCAACTGCTATGCATAGAGACAATTATACTTTGGATTCATGTCCCCCATGGATTGTGTGTGACAGCTAGAGTATGTGGTTCAACATGTGGGTGTTCCTGTCATCCCAACATCTGATAACGGACTATTGCAAATAAAACCTGTAACATCGCCATTTGTTCCATTATATAACGGCTACAAGTTTGCATGCGCCTTTAATTGTATCTCTCACAAGGTATGTTGACGGTTCTGCAGATGTAATTGACTAATTGGATGTTTGTTCTGTTATTGCAGTCTGTATTGCTATAGTTTCTAGTGTGGGGGATGTCAGTGGGTGTACGTAGCATATACAGGTTTGTGGGGCTTGCATTTCTACATATTCCATATATATGTGTGTGGGCTCCATCCCTAATTAAAGAGCTATCAGTTAGTAGACTTATGTTACGGGATTGTACATTGGGCCATTGTTAATTGGTTTCTATATAGTATGCAGGTGAGGTTGATACTTCCATACCTCCGGAATTGCAGCGATATGTAAAGGGATATGTCTAACTGACAGCTATCCCGTGTATTTCTGTCCCAGATATTTGCAGTCATTGCGGTTGTGTTGGTAACAGAACCTCTTTGCCATGGGTTGCCACCTTTTCATATGGCCATTGTTGGACAGTTTGCGGGACGCACAGCGGTGTTTACAGGCCAACACATAGCCACGGTCAGTACACAGGTTAGCACATACTTTTATCCTCAATACATACCTATTGTGGGACTTTGGCTACTTATCATATTGCATGTAACATTTACGTTTCTTACATACAGGCATAACTATTTAATGCAACTATTACATTATATATGGGACATATTAACGTCCTACAATCCCGGACATTTGCCCTTTGTAATGTTTTATGTCAGGACATACCTGCCCAGGGAGGGGCTGTCCCTCCTAATGTGGGACAGGTGATAACCGTATGCCTATGGCTAGCTATACCCACACCTACCATAATGATCTACCTCCGAGTTGGCACTAACAGACACATGATTCGGACACACACACACATTACAGTCACACGAAGTTGCACTCGGCACTCTCAACACACACATACACAGACTACCGCGCTCACAAACACAGTTGAACACTGTACCTACATGGACCGCAACACCGGCAGCGGTAACTAAATGTCCCTTCATATCATCATACTATTACTCGCGGTTGTACTGTTCTGGTACTGTGTTCTTTCGGTCTTTCAGCCTCGTGGTTACGCATGTCGGTATGTTACACATTCCATAGTTGGCGGTATCCTATTTATTTGTACCTCCGAGGTGTTATGAATGTCATTGACCTATCTATATATATTTGCAGATATCGCTGACTCCGTATATATCAACATATATCACTCTATCGCCCTTTCTATCTGTATTATATATATGTATATAAGTGTACATATATATATATATATATATATATATATATATATATATATATATATATATATATATATATATCTGACAGGGAAAGTGACAGGCAAGCTACATCTTTCATTGTGTACTTGTTAGTGTATACTGTTTCCTGGACTCCGCACGTTTGTGTCTGTACCTGTCACATTACACACCTGCCATAGGTTAGGGTTACCAGCTGTCCCACTCTGCGAGGGACAATCCCTCTTTGGGCAGTTGTGTCCTGCAAAATATTTGTGAACATGGCAAATGTCCTGGGATTTTAGAACATACTTATTTCCTATAGTTTATGTAATAGTTGCATAAAACAGTTATTCTGTATCTGAACCACCTATATGTTCTAGAAACAGAATACATAAGTAAACATTACAAGAATGAGCTTTTATCTAGGCAAAACAGTGAAGTTCTGCATTTCGTACTGGCCGGGTGTATGTGTCGGCCTGCAGACAGCTGACGTATGTCCCACATTGGTCATTTGAAGAGGTGGCAACCCTACCATAGGTACATCTTGCCTAGTAATAGTGTTAGGTGATTCTATACATGATTGCGTGTTCTACATCGGGCAGTGGTCGTTTTACCCTTCAGAGCAGGCGCTATTAGTACAGGGGTGAATAATGCTGGTTTCACCTGTTCTGGACATCATTGACCGTGATCTGCGCAATATTTGGTGTAGCTTATCCCTGTTTCGCGCATATCCATATAGTCATATTTAAATGTCGCTTACCAGCAGTGGGCAATGCATATTCCCGGTAACGTGTGCTAAACATGATCTGCTGACCTGCATCCAACATGCATTACTCATGCCTTCGGGATTACGTTACATCCCTTGCAGGACGTGGGACCGGGAACATGCACGACGGTCACTGCATTTATCATATGGCCATCTGGGATTTGTACACGTGTTATGTCATTTTGTACGTGGAGTATACTACGGCTGTTACTCCATACTGCACTCACATGAGTAACTCAGTTAGTTTACATATTGATGAGTCCAGTTAATGGTATGTCCATGTGATGTTTACTGGATGTGCTCCGGCATTGGGTATGTATATCTCAGTGAGCCACCCACGATACTGTGCTACACCTTCAAATGATCGTGGTTGGAGCATGCTGGGGTGACGAATACCTGTCATGGGTACACCATATGCCTTGACACAGCATCCATGATTATATTATGTGCAGCCCCTCATTAATGCAGCAGGGACTCTGTACTGAGTGTGTGCAGAACAGTGTTTACACACATGTGCTCCCATGATTGCCTCTGCTCCTCTATGCAACAGTTGGTTACTCGATGTTGTGGTGACAGCAGACACTGTTTGTCCCATTTGGTGTATGGCCTCTGACAGTCGGCCGTGAACCTACCGTTATACCTGGGAACCTATACACACAGCACCACCATATGGTGATAGGCACATGTACTGTTCAGGTTTGACATTCCTTGTTCCTATAGCTGTTGTGTGTACAATGTCTGAGGGCTGCCTATGTGGGATTCACTCAGTGGGCCACCTATACATTACAATTTACAGGTGGTCGTGCTTGTGTGCCATCCATTTTACTGTGTGTGCAGGTGGAGAGGTGTGTCAGTCCGTAGGGGCCTACACTGTCAGAGTATGTGCTATATGTTCCCTCTTTGCCAAGGCATAGGCATATTGGGCATGCCTCCATCTGCCTACTGGGGCTGGCACAGTGTGTTCATGGTCTGAATCCCTCTGTGCCTGTGATGGCCTTGGCAATTGTGGTGGGCTATGAGGGCCTTCACCATTTTGTCCCTGCTGCAGCTGTTCCTGCAGGATCATATTATGTAGCATGGCACATACTATGACAATGTGGGCACACGTGCCTGGAGAGTACTGCAAGGCTCCACCAGATGTGTCCAAGCACCGGAACCATGATTTCAGCATCCCGAACACACGCTCTATGATGATTCTGGTTTGTGCGTGTGCCTCATTATGGCGTTCTTGCATGGGTGTGTGTGCATTTCTGATGGGAGTCATCATCCATGGCTCCAGTGCATAGCCAGCATCCCCCACAAGGTGGCCATGTGGGATGTCCCCCCCTGACAAATACCTGATACAGCTGTGAGGCATGCCAGATATGGGAGTCATGGTAGCTTCCAGGCTGCCAGCACACACATCCATGATAATGCCCTGGGCATTGCACATGACCTGGCAGTTGATGGAGTGGAATCCCTTGCAGTTTATGTAGCACCTACCATGCTCACCGGGTGGTGACTTGATTTGTATGTGAGTGCAGTCTATCGAACCCAGTACCTCCGGGTAGTGTGCCACACGGTGGAAGTGACGCATATTGCTGGCCAACTCCTCCTGAGTTTGGGGGAAGTATATATGCTCATTGGCATGTGGTAACATGGCATCCAGGAACTGGTGTATTACCCTGGATGCTGATGCCTGTGAGATCCCCATTATATCTCCAGTTGGCCTTTGAAAGGTACCTGTGGCTAGTATTCGCATGCTTACACATACCTTTGTGTCCACTGGGATGGGTTCCCCTTTGTTATTTCTGGTTCTCAGGCGTGGCTGGCACAGCTCCACTATTTGCTGTAAGATGTCCCTGTCCACCCTGTAATGCTCTACTATCTCCAGATCATGTAGCCCCTGGTAGGTTACCCTTGGTCTGAACACTCTTCTCCACCTCCAGGGCTTGCGGTGGTTGTCGGCATCATCCTCCACAACACCGTCAGTCTCTAACACATGCTGAAGAATCACAGCTATGGCAGCTCCCAACATGTACATTTTAAAAGTTCCCCATGTGTTTACACCTATGGTGCGGTGTTTGGGAATTCACAGGTGTGTGTAGGGTGCTTTCACACTTTATACTATTGTGCTGTGAACACCGATGATGTCATAGGGTGTGCATGTACGATCGTAGCTACAGGGTATCTTATGTGTTTTACTACCGGAACTACTATTGTGGTGCCTTTGGTGTTGAATTACATTTGGCTGCCGTGGATTACCTCTTGACCTTCCCTTTACATTTATGCATGTTCCACCAACCATTTTCTGGCATGCATCCAGCAGCCTGCTTTCATTTGTACTTTCCTAGACCTGGCGTATCTTGCGTAATGTGTGCTATTGCCGGTCTACTGTCGGTTTGCTTTGCTCTGCTATGACAGATCTCCTATCTTTGCAATCCAATACCTCCCCTCCTTTCTTTGCATTCTGATGCCTCCCCTATCCTGTTTTGCAGATTTCTGCTAGCAGACTTGACAGCTGCCATCGATTGGCCGCCGTGAGTTGATTGGTGTTGATTGCTCATTAGTACACCAATTACCCTACTTCGGCATTTCCTTCTTTTCTTCCCCTGACCTTCCTGTTTGTGCTATTGTTCGCGCCGCGTGCATCCACTTACTGGGTTTCCGGCACGTTTTCATCCCCGTACACATGCGCTTTTGGGAACCATGTGTGCTCTCAACTAAACGATTCTATACCTTCCTTCCCACCCCTGTCCTGCAGCTTTGCTTAGCAACGGCAAGGCCAGTTTGCATTGCTGCAATGTGCTTGCTGCTACGGTGGCACACCCCTCTGCTGATGTCATGTATCTCCTCTGAGCCACTCCTAGGTATTATAGCGCTGCGCCGTATGGTTCAATCTTCATCCGGCGGGACATTTGCGATTCAGTATTATCTGCCGCATTTGCATGGCATTGACTACTAATTCATAGTTACCACGCCGAACACTGTCGGAGGCCCTTAGCAACCCTTGCACCTTGGTTGTGGTGTTCCATGCCTACCATTGTGTATTATGGTGTAAACCTGATTTGTATTACATTGCGATTTTATGACATTTTTATATATTTTCTTTATGTTCCAGTTTGCGCACACATGCCCTGCGGTTGTACTGTGCGTTACTGTGGACATGACATTAAACGTTGTTTTTTAGGTGTTGGGCATCTTTTCTTATGTCATTGGCTGTGTATTTAGCCATTGGCATATGTTAACTTTGTAATACATGAGTCTGGTCCGCTTCCAAAGCTCCGATGTTCTGTTTGGGAAAATGTAAACCGTGTTTTTTAGTTTACATTTCTGTGGGCTTACGCTACACCTGCACCACTTCATAAATCACTATCTGCCTTCATTTGCATGGTGCGACACTGTGCATGAGTTGATTAACATACCTATGCTTAGGGCTGCGCAGTTCTGGCATACTCCGGTAGTGCATGTGGTATTGGATCGTACCTGAATCGCTCAACGGCCATATTTGGTGTTATTCCACCTACGCTACGCCTGCGCCTGGCACAAGCTTCATGAATCCCAGGATATATCTGTGTTGATGTCTGTTTACCATGTACTGCATGTGGTATGCTTACAGATAGGGATGCTTTCTGACAGTTTCTGTAAGTTGTTCAGTTTCTACTGTACAGTTATTGTCTGCTAAAAGTAATAGTTACCATTTTCATCTCATACAGACAAAATGGGGATAGC
Source organism: Protopterus annectens (assembly GCF_019279795.1). Taxonomy (NCBI): domain Eukaryota; kingdom Metazoa; phylum Chordata; order Ceratodontiformes; family Protopteridae; genus Protopterus; species Protopterus annectens. The sequence continues at coordinate 801,186,816 of NC_056729.1, forward strand.
ACTCATTGCTCACTATTGACTGGTTTGGTATAAACTATTCATGTATAACAGTTCAGCTTACTATGACTGCTTTATTTTCCACAGGTTGTCTGTTTAGGCTTATGTTTCATAACATTTATTGGCAATATAGGATGTGTCTGACAGACATCCAACATTATTGTTTTACACATATGTTATGTGTTGTATGTTAATGTGAAGTACATGCAACCTGCATGGCTCATGTGGCACAGTATTGTTATGCTTGGCCTTCTTCTGTGGCAGTGCCCACTGGAATGGGTTCAAATCCCCCATATAGCCTTTATAGTTATCATGAGTTATGATGTTTTATATATTCAGGCATTGTTTTCATATCACATGTTTTGTTTTATATGTCACACTACTATACAAGGCAAGGACTGCTTCATATAATTTTGCAGTGCACATGAATGAATTAATGAATGAATGCACTAGGGTAAATTGACATAAGCTTTCAACATAATCATCTCCATATGTGGGACCCTACATTAACTTAACCATGTGCACATAATTGTATTCCATATGGCAAACAGACATAGATGTGTCAATTTATCACCAAAGAGAAATTAAATACAGTTACATACACATCCAAACACAAACAGTATGTGTACCTCAAGAACATAGGACGCATCTCATATACTACTGCAGTCAGTGACACACATCATAACAAATATTACTGTCATTATATGGTACACAACACACACATACTGGAAGTTATACAGAAACAGTGAAAATATAGCCGTGGTGGTGCGGTGGTAGCGTTGTCGCCTCACAGCAAGAGGTTCTCCCGTTCGTTTCTCAGCTGGAGCGCCTTCTGTGTGGAGTCTGCATGTTCTCCCTGTGGTCAAGTGGCATTCGAAAGACATGTGTGAATTTGCGTGCCTTCATTGAAGGTTGGGCATCGGGCTGGCACCTCGGCACTGTAAAAATCTACTGCCAAGCATTAGCGGACCAGAGTTCCACTGTGGTGACCCCTAACCGGGAAAAGCTGAGAAGAAGTGAAGAAAAAAGTCATCATATTAAAATTAACTGTTATACAGTCATGATTATATATCAACATAATAAACAGTAAGCATCCAAAGCCATCCTCATGTTGCCTTTATCAGACTGAATGTAGTAACAGCTGCTAATGTATTACTAAGCATTGGAGAGTATCAATAAATATGTTTCTGAATATATGTGTTATCAGAAATCCTTGTAAGCTAACATACCACAGACATTACAGCTTAGTCAGAGATAACTATGGATATTTTTTCATTCCATCCATTTCTATAGTTCACTGGAGCTGTTTCCTTTTTATTCATACAACTGCATATGGGGAAAATCTTGTCACAATGGACATTAACCATCTGTATGCATATTGTTTAATTCTAAGCCCCTCCTTTATGTAACAATCAGATTGTAATGCAGACAATTAAAAAAATGACTGAAATATGTATATGGTAATAGCAATCAATTCCACCACAACAAAACTATCAGGTGACAGTTTACATTTGAAGATAGCTGTAAATTAGCTATACTTTAAAGTGAGTTTAGCTATGCACACACAGATTTTAGGCACCATGTGTGCCATACATAATTAATGAAGTTCATTAATATTCAATCTTTTGGACTCCCATTTGCGAACATCTGCATAATGTCTCGAAACTCAGAGCATTAACCAATAGCTCAGCATAAGTGTAAGGTACTCAGCTCAAGTATCTATTTGGTATCATTAAAAGGGAATAGCTGTAACACATGTCCATTGTCTCTCCAATAGTCTGCTGCCATCCTATATGTGACAACTTTAAAATGCAATATTGATACATTTATTGCTTATACCTTTGGTACTAGCAAACTGAGTGGAACTTCAATTAGCATTTTTTGAAGGCATTTTTCTGTAACATTCAACTTCAATAGTGAGGATGTCGACTGAGAGGAGGCTTCTGCTTATCCAGACACTAAACTGGACAGAGAAGGAGACCACACAAATGCTCACTGTCTATGCTGAACATGAGCAGAGGATGTGAGCATGCCCCAGGAACTTCATGATGATTGATATATGGAACCAGATTGCTAGGAAGCACCATAGAGGGTTTGGCATCTATCGAACTAGCATGCAGGTACACCATCACTATGATGATCTACATCAGAGGATGGCAGAGGTCCAATACCAGCCAGCAGATGCCTACAGTAAGTTATGCAATCCACACCTTAACACTTGTATTATCGTACATGTATTTGATAAGCATATCTGTTTTCAAGACTGTTTCAATAGTATTTTATGGATATCTGTACTGATAACAGTAAAGCAAATGTAGGAATTTTTGTTCACTCATTAAAGTTACCATTAACATACTGACATATTCTGAAGTTATCTACAACTATACTGGGCTGGAGTACATATCATGAAGGATTTTTGATTATGACTGTTCATTCTTATGGACTTCACACATGTGGCTGTTGCTGACAGTCCATTATTTTTGATGTTGGAATCTATAATCAACTGTGATGTCCCTTAGCTCAAATATTTATGCAATATGTCCAAGAGCTGGCTGTTTTCCTAAGTGTGGGTTCAAATCCCATCATTGACTACTGTTTGAAAATATTGGCAATTATTTTTGTAATATTGCACATCATTTATGAATGACCTATGGTTGTTTGATAACTTACACAGCACAGATTTTTACACATCTATGATGGCCAGGGTTCACTGACATCTGCAGTGCTTAGGGTGTGAAAGACTATGCATTTCTCCATTATCAGCAAAGCTTCTCAAAGCATCATGCAGTATAGTTCTGTATGTGTGAATGCTGAGTAATACATATATTAGTAATCTCTATATTATAGAAAATGCAAAATTATTTTAATATCCATGTTTGCTCTAATCACTTTCATGAATGTAAGACCAATACAGGTCAGCATGGCTGAAATATGTTTGAATTTGGTAAACACAATGCAAGTACAAGTAGTGTGGATCTGTAATCCTTATTCTGTCTTATAGCTGTAGGTTACCACTGTATATGAAAAGATGTGGTATTGAATTACACAGTGATGCACAAATGTGATTGATGACTTATTCTTTTTCAAAATGACCTTGCAATTTTTTTTTTTTTTTTTTGCGAGCTGTGGCAGTTAAACTCAGTGTACTGACACATGCTAATGTTATAAGGTGGATAAATGTGTATTCTGTTATACCATCGACTTTCACAATTCTTAAAGCAGTGTAATGCCTATTAGCTCAAATGTTTTATGAATATGTGTGGGTTTGAATCTCAGTGTAGCCTATTTTGGATGATCTGTTTGCAGTTCAGAATTTTCTATTTAACAGCACACATGAGAGAATTGTATTTTTTGTGAAATTGTACAATACAGATTTTTACACATCTAACATGATTGTAGTGCATTGACACCTATGCTGCTCAGACTGTGGATATCTCCATTATAGGTTCATAGGTTCATAGGTAGGTACAAGGCTATTGGCCCTAGGGCCTATATAAGCCTAGCCAAAGGTACCCTGGCTTTCGCCACCCAAGAAAATTATTTTCCTGTGCCACTGTTGAGCAGAGCCACAGAAGTGATCCCTGAGGTGAATTTCCTATCTCCCATCCAATCATCAAGATTTTTCTTGAACAGTGCTAATGAGGAGCTTTGTTTGATATAGATAGGTAGTTTGTTCCAGAGTATGGGAAGTCTCTGGGACAGGAATCTATCCCTCCAGCATGTTCTGTTTATTGTGGTGACGAGGTTTAGGTCCCTAGAGCGTGTAGCTCATAAGGATTGGGATTTCTTTAAGTGGAGCATGTCTAAAAGCTCTGGGTTTGACATAGCTTTGTGTGTTAGGCAGAGATCGCCTCTGAGAAGGCGATATGCAACGAAGTAAAGCTGCAGTTTTTTGAGACGGTCTGCATAGGGCATCTCTTTGAGGCCAGTAATCCTCTTTGTGAGGTATTTCTGTGGCCTTTCCAGTTGTTGTAGATGTCTTGTGAGGTACATACCAAAAGGGGCATTGTTCTCTATAATGGGTCTAATGAGTGACGAGTAGAGGGGAACAATGACCTCTTTTTTCCTGGATGAGAAACATTTTGTGATGAGGTGTGCCACATAGAAGGATTTCCTGACCACTGTGGCGATGTGATTATCAAAGGAGAGACTACTGTCCACCTGTGTCCCAAGGTCTCTTATCACACTTTCGGTGTTAAGTAGACTACCACCTATGTGGTAGTCCATGGGTACTGATTTTTTACCAAAAGGAATGACAATGCACTTTTTGGCATTGAGCTTGAGGCCATGACTTTGACACCAGGCATCTGTCTCAGCAAGACCCTTTTGTAGGATGTCCACATCTTTTGGAGTTTTGATTATGGCTCCTAGTTTGCAGTCATCTGCGAACTTCATTAATAAAGACCTTCTGTGTTGGCCTGTACTTCAGAGAAGTAGATACCAAACAGGAGAGGACCCAGGACTGAACCCTGTGGTACTTCACTTGTCACTGATCTGAAACTGGATTTGGAGTCTGCTACTTTCACAGTGTGGGTTCTGTCAGTGAGCCAGTTGGCAACCCATCTTGTGACATAGGGATTTATACCTAGTTTAATGAGCTTATCTATAATTCCAGAGTGGGGGATGGTGTCAAAAGCCTTGGCGAGATCTAGATAGGCTGTGTGAACCACCTTACCATCATCTACGGCTTTGGTGACTGCTTCAAAGAAGTCTGTCAGGTTTAGGAGACATGATCTGCCTTTTACAAACCCGAACTGGGTGGGGTCCTGAGTCTGGAGATTACCAATGCTATTGTTTATAAGTTCCATGATGATACGCTCCATAGGCTTGCAGACCAGGCTTGTTAGGCTAATGGGGTGGTAGTTTCCAGGTTCTGTGGTGGCTCCCCCTTTGTGGAGTGGGATAACTATCGCTGTGTGCCATTCAGTGGGCACATAGCCTGAGGTGAGGCTATGATTGAACATGGTACTTAGGTGGGGTGCCAGTTTGTTCTGTAGTTCATGTAGAACACAGCCTGGGATGTCGTCAGGTCCCATGGATGCTGTGTTCTTGGCTTTGGATAGCGTGTTTTTTACTTGTGCAGCCGTGATTACAGGAACTTTGCATTCTTCTGGTATAGAGATGGGCCCTTTAGGGGATGACAGAGGGGTAAAGTTAGCACTGAACCTATCTGCCAGGATGTTGGCAATATCCATTGGTTCTGTATATTTAGTGCCATTGTGCTGTAACTCAGAGCAGATCTGAGTGTTGCCTTTGAGATTCTTGACATAGCTATAGAATGCTTTGTGGTTGTTTTTAGAGTCAGTGGCAATTTTGTTTTCATAACTAGCTTTGGAGGATTTTATGAGGGATCTCAGCTTCTTACTGAAGCTGACCAGGGAGTTTCTCCAATCATGGGATTTTACTCTTTTTTTGCAACAGCTTCTTTCTTCTGTTGTAGAGTTTGTTTATGGCAGGGGACCACCAGATTGACTTCCTTTTTTTGGAGGATTATCCACAAAGTTTCCAAAAACATCATACATTTGTTAACAGTGATGCATGTGTAAATGCTGGGTAATACATAGATATGTCCCTTATACAGTTTGAATTAAACAATATTGTATTATAACCAGTTATTTTTTCCACTGACTGTCATACCTAAATAATGTGTATGTATTAAATCTCACAGATGAACAGTAATTCCTTTAAGGTGTACTTATGTGTTTCAGGTGCAGTCAAATGTTTTATTGCAAATTATGACAGTTGGAAGTCAAGTGTTATAGTTGTGTGCTATTACTGTGAGCGATGTGCTGACATGCACTCATGCTGTTCAAATGCCCAGCACATGACAGCACTTGTACTTTTATTTTACTTTTCATGTGATATACAAACACAGCTTCCCATTTTATTGTGTGCAGTTTTCCCTGTTTATTCATTTAGATGAGTTTTTTTTTAACTTCCATCAATCCATGCACTCACAGCCAAGATGGATTATCTAGGCAGGTAGGGTTCAGGCTTGTAGTACAAATACAGGTGACCAGTGGTGGGTTTGATCAGATCCTCCAGTTTTTATCCAGTAATTCTCATGTGCGCACAGTATTAAGAATGACTGAATGTGCAAAATGTAATGCTGTATTTCATGACAAGGCTAGCTGACATGTAATTTTCATTGTTTTGTTGTTGTACAGAGCAGTCATTATATACTGATCGGAAACAAACTTTTTTTGCTGTAATGCATCCTGTTTTCATGTTTTCAGGTGATGAAGACCATGCCTGAAATCATGCATTATGCATAGCTCTTATGCACGGGCCTGAGGAGCAGCAAAGGGAGAGAGGTATCCTAACACAATAATAACTCCAGGTTTAAATATGTATTCTTTGGAGCTTCAGGCATGTTAATGTTTATGCAAGACTAGCCCTAATGCATCTGCAAGGAAGTGTAATAGTCATTGATTTACTGTGAATGACAGTAATGTGTACTTACATTTCAGTTCAATTTTGTCTTCAGAGTTAGCAACAGGATTTTCTGGATGACTTGAATTTACAGGATTTTTGTTGACACAACGTAAATGATTGACATCTGTGTTTAACTGTCCTATTGATTTTTTAATTTAAATGTTTTCTGTATAAGTTGTTTATATTGCTGTGGTTGATTGAATAGCAGATTGTGCCAAGCTTCAGTGTTCAGTGGGGATTTTCTGTAAATGTTGTGATGTGCAGTGCTTGTTTATTTGATTATGGCATGGGTGTTTGCTGTCTCAGCATTCTTAATATTGTTAGCAAACATTGACTTGACATGTACTTGAGTTCTACATTTCTTGTAATGCTGTATAATTGCACTCTGATGGCTTGTTTAACACAAAGTTGCTTATTATTTGCTGGCATTGTGCCACAAGCCAATCTTATGTCTAAATTGTCAGTCATCCCTTTGCACAATGGTGAGCCATGTGCACACCCATAAATCTCACTAGTCTCATATGCAAAGATAAAAAAAAATATCATGGAAATAGTCAATAATGACATAGGAAACCTCCAGACTCTGGAGCCAATCCAGTTTGGTTTTGTCAAGGGAAAGTCATGCCTTCTCAACCTGGTGAACTTCTTTGAGAAGCTCAACAAAGCAATGGATGAGAACAAAATGGTTCACACTGCCTACCTTGACCTAGTCAAGACATGTGACACAGTACCCCACTTGGGCATTGTTGACAAACTCAAGAGGTTAAGTATAAACCCTCATGCTTTCTGGTGAATAGCCAGCTGGCTCACAGACTAGACCCAGGAAGTTTGAACTGGGGTTCTACTTCTACAAAGAGGTCAAGCAGAAATGGAGTCCCTCAGGTATTGGCCCTTCAACCCCTCCTTTTTGACATTTACTTTTTTGATGTCAAGCCAAATGTCAATGGCCTCTGGCTGACTAAATTTGCAGATGATTACAAATTGGGAGTGGTTACAGGATCCCCCACTGACAGAAATGTTCTCTAAGAAGGGCTGACACAGACAAATAATTGGTGTCATAGCCATGGACTAAAACTACAGGCCAAGAAATGCATAATAATACAATTTGGGAAGCCATCTACCCTTGGTAACTATAATATTAACAAAACACCTATAAGAGTTGACCCATTAGTCAGGGACTTGGGGACACACATAGACAGTAATTTATCCTTTGATCATTACGTGTTTACAGCAGTGAGGCAATTATTCTGTATTGTGCAACTTATAAATAAAGGTATGGCATCTAAGTCCAAGGAAACCACTGTTCCACTCTATTTGGTATTCATCAGACCTATCATTGAGTACAATGCCCCGTTTGGTATGTCCCTAACTAGGTATATCCAAAAATTGTATTGTCCACAGAGGTGCCTCACTAAATGAATACAGAGTGTAAGTAACATGTCCTATGCAGACCACTTCAAGGTCCTATCCCTGTATTCTGTCTCCTACAGACTGTTGATGGGAGATCTATGCCCTTCATGCAAGGCATTCTCAGACTCCTCCCTGATGGACCACTTATATATCTGCAAAACAAACAGCACTAGAATTACCCATTCTAAATACTTAAACTTTGCCTGTGATATAAATGGAACCTGCTGAAGAGATAGCTATGTATCCCAGAGACTTCCCCTTCTCTGGAACAGGCTACTCATCCATGTGAAGCAGAATTCCTCCTTATCCCAATTTAAGTGTAGCTTGGATAATTGGATGGGGAACAGGAATTTCATTCCTGGTTTGGCACCTATGTCTGTAATGAACACAAGCAGTCTATAAATGGTTAATCTTCAAGGCCCCTACTTGTACATTTTTCATCTCCCAAGCTCCTGTTTACACTTAACAAGGATACCACAATTTGTCAGAGATTTGGGATGCATGAATAGGCTTAACAAATCCCTTGTGCTCATTAGCTTAGTAAAGACGTATGAACCTAGTATAATCATTATCATCATTCGGCTTTTCCCGGTTAGGTGCCGCCACAGCAGAACTCTGGTCCCCTAATGACTGGCAGTAGGTTTTTACAGTGCTGAGTTGCCAGCCCGACACCCAACCTTCAAAGAAGGCACACCCATTCATGCACGCACCTGCCTGCATGTCTTTCAAATGTCACTCGACCATGGGAAGGGCATGCAGACTCCACACAGAAGGCGCTCCAGCTGAGCATTGAGTGAGAGAACCTCTTGCTGTGAGGCAACAATGCTAACCACTGCACCACCATGGCCATTCATAATCATTATCATCATTACATTGTTTTAACTGCGCAGGTACTTATATAGGTTCATAGTTGTTTACTAGGCTAACAACCACAAGGGCATTTTAAGACTAGCTATGCATCCAAAATCTCTGACAAGTTCTGGTACCTTTGATAAGTGTAAGCATGGGCTTGGGAGATGAAATACTTACAAACATAATACAAATGTGGGTAATGACAATGAAACATTTGTTCAGGGACACATGTATGTGTCACACACAAATTCTATATGTTACATGTTGTTGCTGTCCCTGTGATTGTCCAGTTGTGCTAAGCTTTTCAATTTTATTCCAATTATATGATGTGGTGAGGTCACCCATTACCCATGTTTCAATGCTCATCTTATTTGCATATATACCTGTTAAGCATACCATTCCTTGTTCTTTTTACAATGCACTTCAAATAAACATATTTTATGACATATTATTTGCAAATAATTATATATTATTATGGAAATGAAAATGCCATAATGACACCTCAACCTAAATGTGTGAGGCACACATTGAGTAACAAATAGTGACCTATATGCCCTAGCAGCTTTGGCATTGTTATAAGGCTTCTATGGTGACTGCATTTCACTAAGTATTGCATTATTGGAGATCTATTTTCAGTGTCATTGCTAACTCGCACTGTAGTAAGTCTTTTAAAGTCTTGAGACATAATGACACATGTATGTGTGCTTTGCACATCTGCTTTGGATGCATTCTTATAGATGATATTTTAGTAAATTAACAACTAAATTAGCATATTGTCTGATAAGCTGGGCACTGGATGCTATATAATGCACTAGAGTCATATATCAAGACTGTATGATGGGCATACTGGCTCATACATGGCCATTTATTCGTATCAGCAGTATACGGATATTAGGGCATTGAGAATGTTGCACGATCATGACAGTGCACTTCTTATCACAACTTTGTGTCTTTTATTATACAAAGTATAAATAAATCCTATGGGACATATCTTCTGAGAATTACACTGTAATGACAAATATACTGTATTGCAATATACCTTAAGCTAACATTTCACATGTCATGGGTCATATGTTTTGATGATTTTAATTGCATATCATATACAGCTTTTACCAGTATGTAGATGGACATTTGATTGTGCTTCATTATAGCCCAATTTTGAACATGACTGCGATGTATGCTACACACCATTTTTTACATTAGGACTGACTGAACTTATGCCTTTCATTACATACCTTGTTACCGTTGCAAAAGGTCATACAATATTGTAATATTACATATATAATAATTACCATATGTCAATTGTGTAAGTCTGTATGACGTTATTTAATCACTGAGTTTGGAGGAATACCCATTATGCATGTATAATGTTCTTTCTTCTCTGTTTAACTTTGACAGACAGTGGGACCAAGGATGCCACACCAGTCATACACTGAAGATGACAACGTGCCAGACCACTGCCAATCAAATCTGATTCTGAGGACCAGGGTGATGAGTATGACAGGGATGATGACAACAATGACTAACTGGGACCTACACATGCCATTTTTTTCTGTTGTTCATCACAGGAGATGTTCACCATCACACTTGAGAAATGATTTTCTGGAATCAGATCTGGAACTTAGTAACAGACATCTTCCAAAAGCAGATGAGGGACCTTATGGGCAACTTCTTTCAGAGTGTGGCATGGGCCATGAAAAACTCCTTCCAGAAGATTGCTAGAGAGATCTTTCTTGATGTTCAACCCCTTCAGGATGTCCCCTCAGGACTGTAAGAATTGTCTGTGTGATCCATTATTGTAATGCTGCCACCATAGTGTTTTCCATATCCAAGTATTTACAATCTAGGCACAATTGTGCAGACATTGTATATTGCTGTCACACTTTTCTGGCATAAGTTATAATGTACACTGCACATATTACATGTAGGATTATATTGCCGATACAGTATGACACACATTACCAAATTACATATGCGGTAACCAATATCATTTATGATCATTCTGTCATACATTGCTCCATATGGGCTGTGGTGCTACTCCATAAATTTCTGTGTGTGTGTGTGTCTCTGTGTGTGGGAGTGTGTGTGTGTGTTTGTGTATGTGTGCGAGCACTCCTATGCATGCCGTGCAGCAAAATATTATGTCCAACAGTCTGTGACCAATTCTTGTTCCATGGGATGACAATAGTTCACATACTACATTATTCCAATTATTCTTACATAACTCAGTGAGATGGCTGCAGTGTGTGTTTATTTACATGTGCTATCCATGTGCATGATTTGCACCCATTTCCATATTCGCTGTCAGAGTCCTATGTCTGTTCAGTAACATGACAGGCTCTTGCCTATGTGACTTTGTTGTCGTGCTGTTACACTGGCATGATGGCCTTATGCATGGCATGAACTTGATCATATTGTGTCATTGTTTGACATACTGTGACTGGTATATACGACCCTTTAGTGAATATATGAAGGTTTTGCTTTGTTTAGCATCATTCATGACTCTAATGTTTTTCCATATCATGAATTTGTCAATAGCTGGTCTTTTTGATAATAGTGTATATTGTGACATGCATATACAGTTTTGCATAAGTGTCTATGCATATGCATTTGAAGAGCATATATAGTGCTTTACGTGGATGTACATGTACATGCAACTGCCCTTGCAATTCGTGACTGGTTACATACACTTATTCCATTTTTCTGTACTGTACTTTTGTTCACAGGACTGTCATTTGGTCAGTCATACATATGTGTAGTGCTATTTTTATCAGGAATATTGATGTTGGAACCTGTTGTTTTATGTTTGCATGGAAGTATGTATATATATATATATATATATATATATATATATATATATATATATATATATATATATATATATATATATATATGTATGTGTGTGTGAGTGTGTGTGTGTGTTTGTGGTGATCAAAAGTAATTTTGTTGTGTACCTATGCATCTTGCTGTTTAACTGTTGCACATAACTGTTTTTGTGCCATTTGTATACAGACGTTTAAAGGCATCCCAATCCACAATGACCATTTGCTTCAATGCAGTCCACTCTATGTTGTGAACACATGCATGTGCAATGTGTCTGCTTAGATAAGGTTGTCTTGCCTTATTCTGTTCCTACTTTCTGTTGCTGGCACTTTCTCAGCAATGTGGACCTGTGTTGTCTATCCCCCTTCTCTATTATAGATTTGGCCTGCATATTCCACATATGCATGGCATACGTTATGTGTATGTTTACCTTCCTCTGCATTAACATTATTGCCATTCTCTGTCATGGCTTGTGATATTTGTTTTTATGTTTATGCCTACTCTTTTGTCCTCCTGTTTCTGTACCTTTTCCATTCTTAAAAAAAAAAAAAAAAAGCAGCTTGGATCTATTCCATCCAAAAAAAAAAAAAAAGAAAATCCCATGACCCTTTGCCTCTCCCTAAGAACATCCTATTCCGTTATACCTATTGTGTGCCTCTCTTATTCACCTTCACTTCACAACTGCTTTTCTGTTGCTCTGTTTCCTTGGGTGTATCTGTTACTTTACCTAATTAATTGTTTTATTACAGCTTAGACCTGACTGGAGGCTGGGCTGATGTTGCTGGTTATGTTTGTTTGTGCTGAGTTATTCTCTGTACATTAAGGCATATTTGCATATCACTTGGTTATCTACAATTTTTGTGTGGAACTTGGCACACTCCACTGGGTTCTGTGATTATGTAATCTGACCTATGAGTTGTGTTCTCACTCTGGGTCTATATCATATGAGTGAATGTTTATAATTTCAAACACTCTAACGAGCGAAAATACCGGACCTCAAACTCATAATTTATACCAGCTTTGAGATTGCACTACAGCGAGGACAGGGCAAATATTCCGACCTTCACTGTACTGCGATCCCACAAGAAGCACTTTGAGGTCCGACATTTTTGCTCTTTAGATAGTTCAGAATTATGAACATTCATTCATATGATATAGACTCCTCACTCCATGTGATTAGATTACTTACACTGCAATGCAGCATTAGGGGAGGTGCTGCACTCCTGAGTGTGTCATCCTTTAGATGAGATGTTAAACTAGTCAGTGGCAGCTCAGGTGGATTTAAAAGATCCAACAGTGCCTGTCATAATGTGTAGTGGATGTTCTCTAATGCCCTGCCCTAATTCCTCCCAGTAGTATAAATACCACCTCAGGTCAACAAAGGATGAATAAATAAAAAGCAATATCCTTTAACAATATTGTCAGTATGCAAAAGAGTTTAATTGGATATTACCCATGTAAAATAAGCTACTGCATGGTATATTTTTTTATTTATAAGTTGTTTGGAGAAGACGTTTTAATAAATCTAATGTGTTTTATGTACTTTTTGAATAAGAAAGTTAAAGAGTACTTGGTAAAGGAAAATTTGAACAATACATAAAAGAATGTGGAGGTGGAATAAGTATTTTGCTGTGTGTGTGTGTGTGTGTGTGTGTGTGTGTGTGTGTGTGTGTGTGTGTGTGTGTGTGTGTGTGTGTGTGTGTGTGTGTGTGTGTGTGTGTGTGTGTGTGTGTGTGTGTGTGTGTGTGTGTGTGTGTGTGTGTGTGTGTGTAAGTGTGAGTGAACGTGTGTGTGTTTTTTGAGTCCACTACCAAATTTCAAAATTTCAACACATCAAACCTCTGATTACCATAGCCCAGACGATCAAGATTTTCAAATATTGAAACGTCAATGGAGATCACCATATAGTGCGGAATGGGAACTTTATCATTCTCTTCACTGTAGTGCAAACTCAGAGTTGGTATATTTAAGTAACAGGGTGTGTGGGGGGTACAGGGGGCTTGTCCCCTACAAAAACATGAAATTATAATTTCCATTTTTAACATTTTGGATATTTTTTTTTAGATTCAATATTTCAAAACATCAATCCTCTGGGCTTTGGTAATTAGATGTTTTGAAATTTCGAAATTTGGTAATTAACCTATTTTTTATGCATATAGCTAAGACTACATAGAGTACATAAGTTTACACTGGAGATTCATAGATGTTTGGGAAGTGAATAGTGTGGTCAGAGAACAACTTCAGTAAATGATAGAAAGGAACCGTATTTGATTTATTGGTCGCGGGCGAATAATGAATGATGGGTATACTGAAACAGCCCAAGATACTATATAATGTGGCAAGAATGCACTAGCATTATGAACATCTTATGAATCTGCACTCAGTCCAGCTGGTAGGCAAGTACAAGCATGAGGTAATATCTGGTGCACTTAAAAGGTAGGCTTAGGATGTGTAGAGCACTTGTGTTTAGTTATGTGGGAAAGGGCTACATTCAAATGGAATGAAGGGGTATTAGGACTGTGAATGTAGTAGCAGAGATGAACAGAAGTCATAGATTAGGGTTATAGGGGAATGTTAGTTAGGCTATAGGGATAGATGTTAGAGTAGATTTTCTTTAGAAGATGAGATAAGAGAGCTCAGGAGATAAGGATTAATTAGATGAGTGTAGATTTAATAGGATCAGGGTAATTTGTGGATGTGGGTAATTCAAAGAAACACTGTTAGGTTACTGGAATCTGGGTGATGAGAAGAGCTGTGGGCATTAGGTGAGAACATAAGTTAAAGTATCTATGCCGCACAGTATGTTATTGCTGGTGGGATACATTGGTGGGCTAATTACCCAAGACTCTCTGATATAGCTCTAGTTTGATATTATTGGCTAAAAATGAATGGGGAGCCTGGATAAGCACAGGGGAGGAGATAACAAAAGATGCAGGTAGAGTTAGGATGCTTATCTATATGAGGGATTCTGGTAAAGAAACACAAGGTAGGAAGCGATTGTAAAAGGGAGGAAGCCTACTTCATTGTGATACTGGAAAATGAAGTAAATCAGTATGAGAAGTGGAAGGTGTTGCTTCAAAACTTTGTGGTTGTGGGTTGAACCTGTGTAAAAGAGGAAGGCAGAATATGGTAACATCTAGTAAAGTAATAGGATGCAAAAAAAAAGTAGAGAAGCACGGTCAATAAATATGGTGGACATAAATTATATGTTAAGAGTAATGGTGGATTTAGCATATTGGTCAAATAAGGTTGATAGAGCTGAAAGGTTGTGATGGGGTACAGGAGGTACTGGCAGGAGATTTCAGTGTTGTATCAAAACAGGGAAAGATACACTCTTCAGAAGTAATTACTTTAATGTCATGTATAAGGAAGTGTTACAAAAAGGGAATGAAACGTAGTGTTAGTGTGATGAATGACACATGGAAGATGATGTATGAGAGATATATACTATTTACATTTTCAAGAGATGAATGCAGGCAAAAAACATTTGAACAGCATATTGGTAGGCAAAGGCTTAGTAGTGGAAATGGAGAATTATGACATTAGGTAACAGTTTTTAAATGATCATGGCCACATTGACTGGAAATGGAGAATGGATGTGAAAAGAGGTAGCAGATGGTTATTTAACCCATTCAGTGTATGAGTTACAAAAGATGCAGGTTAAAGGAATGAAGTAGATAAAGTGTCAGAAATTTGATGTGATTAAATTAACACCAGAGTGTAGAATAGTGCAACATTAGTGTACACAAGCTAAAGAAATGTTGCATTAGCCTTTCTGCTTACAAAGTCCTACATTACCCCCTCCACCTGTCTTGCACTAAATCCAACTCTACACAACTATGCCCCTAACTGACCACTAAGATACAATGACCAAAAACATCCTACTATTCATACACTAACCAAGTCCACTGGATACATAGATTATATTCTTACTTTGTTGGTAAATCAAGGCGCTCTATACCCATATTTACTAGGACAGTTCCTTCCCTTCGATCATTCAAAAGCACTGTAAAAGACTGTCTAATATGGGCCTCTGTTCCAGCTGTACACCATGCTGGCTCAAGTACAATTACAATATAAAGCACCTTCTACTAACTACACTTTACCCTCCCATTCTTACTCACCTGCCCTCTACACACATGTCCTTTATGCTTACTATACCATAACACCCCGCTATATCTCACCACTCCCTCCGCTCCTCCCCAGTTATTATAATTTTGCATTCTAATACCTCTTCCTCAAAGTCGTCCCTCCTACCATCTCCTCATCTCTATTCTCCTCTCTTTCCACTCTTCCCATATTCCCCACCTATATAACTCTCTCATTCTTTCTCTTGACTTCCATCTTCTCTCTTATGACTTTATTTTCCCCCTGTCATATCTAACTTTATTTATTATCCTACCAGTGCCTACAGCTACTGTACAAAATAGTCCTGTACTATGTATGCTTTATTCTTAGACAAGACTTAAACAGAATTATTTCTTATCACCCAGTTACTGCACATACCAAAGCTGTGCTCCTACACTTTACTGGTTATTTTTAGTCAATGTTAAATTGCACTAATATCTACTCTGATATCATTATCACTTAGTGTATGGATATTTTTTTCTCTGGGATACCACTGAAAATGGGCAGCAACCCAGATGAACATTTTAGTAAAAAAATCTCAAATAAAGTAAATATAAAATAAAATTAGGGATTAGGAAACACCACCATTGCAGGTTCAATAGTGAAACTGGACAGCTTGACAAAGGATGATTAAAGAATAGGAAGTAGTGGACAGAAGGGCTATCATCACAGCTAGATAAGGCATTACAGAACCTTGGCACTTCACCAAAAGTAGTTTTGGGAATGGTAAATAGTTTGAAAATTTCCCATTAAAACTACCTTTGGTGGACATAAGCAAAGATTTTTTTTGCAGGAGGGCAAGGCCTTCTGCAGGGACCAAGTGTAGGGACACCCTTACACTCCCCAAACTTATATATACCAACTCTGAGGTCACATAACGATGGAGAAAAAGGCTAGCTCTTTTGTGAGCAAGTTAGGTTCACTGAACAGAGAAACTAACTTTGACAATTTTGACACATTCCAGGCAGTGGTAGGGAAGGCAAAAGTAGAGCTAATCTTAAGGCTGGAGCTGTGTGATGAAATGAAATGTTGGAATAAAGTATTTTATCATGGAAATTAAAAGGATAAAAACCTGGGGTGGAAGTTTAGATTATAAAGGGCAGAAACTGTGTGTACAAGAAGGACAGTGGAAAGGCTTTCATGGCATGTTGTGTGGAGCTGTATAGAACAGCAGGACTGATGTTAGGGACATGAGGTGAATGTGTGGTTTAGGAGATAACAGTATCAGAAAAGGAGAAGATGAAATCTGAGGGTAAATAAGTCATAGACGAAGGCAATGAGCAATGTGAGAAGTGAGAAAAAGAGTGGAAAGATGAGTTTTCTTTGGATTTATAAACTCCTTTGAAAATGAAGTACAGGAGGCAATAACTGGGTTATTTGTAAAGGCTTTGGCATTTCCAAGCTTAGCTAGACAAAGCAGAGACAGTGGTAATGGCAGTCCTGCCAAAATTAAAAGAGTAGTTTGAATTGAGGGAATTATAGGCCAATCTCTAATAAATGGTGCTATAAAGAAATTTTGAGGGCCTTGCAAAAAGATTAGACGATATTCTAGAAAACAAATGCATAAGCAGCAGGTAGATTTTGATAAAACATCATGTCACTGCACAGGTGGAGGATGTTGAGGGGGCACAGAGATTGAGTGGCGGTGAAACAGAAGAGGTACAGGGTGGGAATGACACTGATAAACATTATAACTTAATTTAGTTGATTTTGCCCCCATACCTGCAGAACACCCCCCCTCACAATCAGACAATGCCCATTCATTTATCTTTTGTGGGGCTCTCACATGGAACCAAGGATAGAGGTGTCCAGGCATTCGGGAAGACTTGAATGTGCTTTAGGCTTTCACTTGCAAAGCAACATGGAGAGCATTTGAATGATCTAATGCCATGCCTGGTGTGAGGCAAATATCCCATGTGACTGCAACAAATACGGTGAGTTTCCTATGTTAGGACATGCTCCTGCACAACAACTAGGAAGCCTAGCCTCAGTCAGTGGTTTGCTGATCATAACACCCACCTAGTATTTGAATCCTAGTCCTCCCTCCAAGATAATCTGTGCAGGGCATAGCTGGCTCTGTCCCTCAGTTTCAATAGGATGGGCATGCCAACTCTCAGATACTTGTCCCACTAGGTACCAGAGACGCTAATAAAACTTACTATGCATGTACCATATTCACAGCTTTCCCCCATTTGTCACCAATGATAGTACCATTAAAACAGAACTTGATTTGTTTAGTTGGGAGGAGATGAGGATAATAAGTACTTGGACACTCCATTTCAACACTAGAATGATGGCAGTTGTTTAACGGATATGAGCTGGAGAGAAGACTCTGTCAAGGCTGCCTCTTGTAGCTGTCCCTAGTTTTCTTGATAGCTGAGAAGCTAAGTAGAAGGATTAAGACATCCCCGATATTAATGGAAGGGAAGAAGGAAGTAAACATGTGTGGTCCATTTGCTCAGGATTTCATTATGTAAGGAACATAGAGGAAATTGGTAGAAGGTCAGGGTTTATTTATTATGAATTCAAGTGAGTTGTTATGCCCTTTGGAAGTATAAAATGAAAATGAGTGCTGCAAATAATACAAGAAAGGGCAGATTAGCTGTTGATGAACTTGATGGTTACATTAATGGTAGACTGGGATGGTGACACAAATATAGGAGAGTAATGTGAAAGATTAAGAGCCCAACTAAACTCCAAGCAAAGCTAAACCCAAACATAAAACTACTGTTCAATCTTAGCCTTACTACAGGATATGTACCCAAAGAGTGGCGTACAGCAACAGTGGTCCCTCTCCACAAAGGTGGTGCCTCAACGGATCCTGGAAACTATCGCCCCATAAGCCTGACTAGCTTGGTCTGCAAAGCTATGGAAAGGATCATCATGGACCTCATAAATAAAAATATTGGGGACCTACAGACACTGGATCCTACCCAGTTTGGCTTTGTTAAGGGCAGATCCTGCCTGTTAAACCTGGTCGATTTCTTTGAAACAGTCACCAAGGCCATTGACGAGGGGAAGGTGGTCCACACAGCCTACCTGGACCTCGCAAAAGCCTTCGATACAATACCCCACTCGGGCATTATAGATAAGCTCACCAGCTTAAATATAAACCCCTATGTCACTAGATGGGTTGCAAACTGGTTCAAGGACAGAACCCACATGGTTAGAATTGCTGGAGCCATGTCAGACTCAAAACCAGTTACAAGTGGCGTCCCACAAGTCTCAGTCCTGGGACATTTCTTGTTCGGTATATATTTCTCGGCGGTACAGGCCAACACGGAAGGACTGTGGCTGACCAAGTTCGCAGATGACTGCAAACTGGGCGCCATAATCAACTCTCCAGCCGACACAAGCATCCTCCAAAAGGGCCTCATAGAAACAGACAACTGGTGCCAGAGCCATGGCCTCAAGCTAAACGCCAAAAAGTGTATAGTCATCCCCTTTGGCAAAAACAAAGTGCCCACAAATTACCACATAGGTGGTAATCCATTAAGTACAGAAGAAGTCATTAGGGACCTGGGGACCCAAGTTGATAGCAATCTCTCATTTGACAACCACGTGGCCAAAGTGGTTAGAAAAACATTTTATATAGCCCACCTAATCATGAAGGGATTCACATCTAGATCAGTGGAGGTCATCGTACCTCTTTACTCATCCCTCATCAGGCCCATAATTGAGTACAATGCCCCTTTTGGGATGTACCTTACCAGACACCTGCAGCAACTGGAAAGACCCCAAAAGTACCTCACCAAGAGGATCAAAGGGCTCAAACAGATGCCATATGCTGCCCGGTTAAAGAAACTCCAGCTCTACTCAGTGGCATACCGCCTACTCAGAGGCGATCTGTGCCTGACGTATAAAGCCATGTCCAACCCGGAATTAATGGACATGCTGCACCTCAGAAAATCCAAATCCTATCGAGCTACGCGCTCGAGAGACTTGAACCTCAGCACTGAAATAAATAGGACATGCTGGACGGACAGATTCATAACCCAGAGGCTCCCTTCACTCTGGAATAAAATCCCAGTCCAAGTTAGGCAGAGTCCCACATTGACTCTCTTCAAGAGGAATCTTGATGAGTGGATGGGAGATCATAGGTTTACCCCGGCTATCACTTCTGTGTCACTGTTAGACAGAGGCACAGTATATTAACCTCAAAAAAAGGCATAGCAAAATTAATTTAAAATGGGTGGCGAAAGCCAAACACACTCTGGCTAGGCTTATAAATGCCCTAGGGCAGATAGCCTAGTATGAACCTATGAACCAACGTGGTACTGAAGGAGACTGGGCAGAGTGCACATGCTGGGATACTGGTATCACAGCTGTTGCTGAACTGAACAAGGCTAAGTGAAGGAAAAAGATACTGGGGCAGTTGCATATGTATCAAAGGTTTTAGCAATCAGAGGACACGGATAATCAGAAACTGAATGAGGATGCACGTAAGAGGTAAACGTTTTGTAGCTAAGATGAATGTAGGGCAGGTAATGAAAACAGAAGGAGAAGAGAAGGGGGGTGGTTGATTAAGTAGGACAGAAAATGAATTAGGAAGTTAAATGGATGATGCGTGAGTGTACTCAGAGGGAGACTAGACATTCAGTTCTGACACTGGGGGGTTAAAAGGATATGGGGTTGCAAGCTGCATGGTATCTGGAGATAAAGACTAAAACAGTAGCAATGGGGTTTAATGGGTGACAGGGAAGAGGATGTTCTGAGTAATAAATATTTATCATGAACATCAGGAAAGGTGTTTTGTTTAGATTTGGACTTGAGAATGGTAGATGCCTTAGATATCTCAAGTTCCAAGATTTGGTGAATAATATTATTGATACTACAGGAAAACAAAGTGAAGGAAGCCAGGAGGGACTGTGGCAAGTGTAGAAAGTTAAAATTAAGTGACAATTATGCTATAATTCGACTAGAAAGTGGGGCACAGGCTAGTGATGTTCTGAAAAAAAAACAGAGCTTGGAATAGATTAGGAAG
Source organism: Protopterus annectens (assembly GCF_019279795.1). Taxonomy (NCBI): domain Eukaryota; kingdom Metazoa; phylum Chordata; order Ceratodontiformes; family Protopteridae; genus Protopterus; species Protopterus annectens. The sequence continues at coordinate 801,207,445 of NC_056729.1, forward strand.
CCTGAGAACATGAATATTAAGACATTTAGAGGTCTCTTGCTGATAAAGGCCAGTGATCGGTAAGCAGATGTGTTTGTTACATAGATGCGGTGTCACACCAAGGATTTTTTTTTTTGCAGCAGGATAACAATCAGAAGCATCACTAGATGGAGCAGAGGGGCTCCATATGTGGTGGGACCATAGTGAAGCATAAAAATTGTTGGATGCAGCCAACGGGAGGGAGGCAGTATATGAAAGGAGTTTTGAGTAGTACTTGAGGATGTGGTTAAATGAAGTAGAAAGGACAAGAGGTGCGGTGCCAGTAGCAGACAAGACTTTGTGTAAGGAAAGGAGAGTAAAGCTCAAGACTGCAATTAAGTGGAAGAAAGAGTAGGTGAGATACATGGCTTTTGTTAAGGAAGACAGATCTAGATAGACTTGGAAAACAGTAAATGTCTAAATGGAATGTGGTCAAATTTGTATACAGAAGGTATAGTGACACGCTGGAAGTTATGGAAAGAGATGGTTAGAAAAGTTAAAGAATGTTGTGGCTTACTGATTAAAGTACATACAAGAGGTATATCTCAAACTATTTGTGAATAAATCATATTTTTATTAATATAGTGAGGAAGCACAAGTTTTTAGAAGTATCAGTATTTCTACAGTGGTGTAAATGATGTTGCACCATGCTGGAGCTGATGTTTTGTCTCTAGTATAAAAATAATGATGGCACATTAAATAGTACAGAGAGTCATTTGCTTGAACAGCAACGTCTTCAGTGAGCTGTCATTTGCCTTGTTTTTCTTACTGCTCAGTGCCTTAGATGGTGCACTTATTTTGCATGTCCTGTAATGAAAAGATTAAGGAGGAATAACTGAAGATTCCATGAAATGAGGTGCAGTTCCTCACTTTTAGTAAAGTTAAGTTGCAAAAAGCTTACACAATACAATCAGCCAACAGCAAAATAACTATTACATATATAGGTTTCACTCACATTACAAAATTTCAGTGTATGATACCCAGGCATTTGTCTAGCGAAAAACAAACTATACAATAAAGCAAATTAGTAACCTGACAGGAGAAGCTTATCGAAATAATTGTCTAATAAAGTATAAAAATAAAGAGTGTCAGAGCAGGAGCTTTAAAAATACTGAAGAACGCAATATGTATTAACCACACAGACAATTTCTGAAGAACATTATAGAAAATATCCTATAATGCAAAGCATCATGCAGGTCATATTCAGGTCCCTATGACAAAAGTCAGATTTGGGATCAATCTATACAGAATTACATGGCTTCAAAGGGTCTTTCAGTACAGTCTACAAAGGTATCAAATACTGACACATCTATGTGTTCCATACTCATCAAAGATCATTGTAAGTACTGTAGGTGATACTTGAGGCAAGTGAGTAGTCATTTAGTGCTCTAATGCACTTCGTTAGCAAGGCCATATGGAAATGTCATTAAAAGTAAATTTTAAGTTAGGAAGAAAAAACGCTTTTCAAATCAGTAACTTTGAAACAAGAGTATCTAAAATCAGTACATGTCACACATCCAAAAACAGTGTCGCACATATTCTGCAATGCAAAGCACATACAATGAAACTGGATAGTTTGTTTTAAACAAAACTTCATAGTTCCAACGGTTCCCGATGCATTATGCTAGAGCAAAACTATGGCCTGCCTTGTGCATATGTGAATTAGGTAGCAGTGAAGGTGACATGCTTGTAAGGAAACTCTTTCTTCGCTTATTTACTTGTTTTTAGAGTAATGTTCCTTTGCTCTAAAACATAAACAAATAAATAAAATGCCCCTTCAGAAGAAAGCATGCACACAGTACAGCTGTTACTTCAGCAGGGCAGTACTCCAGCAGATTTGACTTTCAGGTCATGATATGTTAACCTTAAGCATTGTGTGGTCAAAGGAATACGGATCTTGTAAACTTCAATAAATGTAGACTTGCTTGAAGAAGTTTTCTTTTTTTCATAAAACAACTAGTTAGAGAGAAAAAGATCAAATTATTAGCTAAAACTAGAGACAAATTGCAGAATTCTGGACAGAGATGAGAGAAATAGTGCACTGTCAAAGAAAAAATTTACAGTAATGCTGGCAGTAATCAGCCAACTATTTCTGACAATATTTCTGGCTTTGCAAATCTTATATATAGCTGAGATGAGAGGTATGGCATGGTAAGAAAACTGATATAACTATGTTTACAGTAATGCTGACAGGGATCAACCAGATATTTTGGTCAATATTTTTGGCTTTGTGATTTATGTGAACAGCTGACATGATAAGAATGGTGCAATGAGATAACTGTCATTGCAATTTTTATAATGATGCTTACAGTGATAGATCTTTTTGGCAATATTTCTCTCGATTGGTGATTTGTGTGGAGCAACTTAGATTACAATACTTTAATGTGTAACAACTTGTTAATGTGGAAGTGAAGTAATATTAAATAGCCATTAGACATTGTGGCTATAAATGATGTGTGGATTGGTGTTGACTGGATAAAAGTAACTTACCTGCTTGTCAATTACTATTTAAGCAGTCATTATCTGACTTTGCTGCACAAGTGGGTATTTATGAGAAGTAAAATGGACTACTTAACTGGGCACCTGATATGCACAGACAGTGGGTGGTATTCATAGTTGGTGGCTGCACAAGTGGTATAGCATGTATCCACGGACAGCAGTGCTACCCAGATACACAAGTAAGGTTCAACGCAAACTATTTGAGTTGAATATGGAAACACAAAGCAAATTCTGTAATCAAGCCCTGTTTTTCTAAGTGCGTTAAATTTGTAAAGGTCATCCCTACATATGTGCAAACTATTTTGTAGTATTGTAAATTGTATGTGCCTTGGCATATTGAGGGCAGGCATGTTTGAGCACAGTCATGCTTAAATTATTTTAGCAAATCTGCGGACTGCACAGCAGCTCAACATTTTTTTTTGTTTGTTTTTTTAATGAAAGACATTAGAACAGCTTCATATAGTTGTATCCTTTTGTGGATACCCTGACTGTTTCATTAAATAATAGAAATGGAGTGATAGGAGACACTGAAAAAGGGTAGACAAGCCAAGAGGGGAACAAACAAGGGAAACATCAAGAGGGTTTGAGCTGATGAGGTGGGAGAAGACAGGCACTGTTTTTTGTCAGGGGATAGATTTCCTGTATTTTCCAAAATTTTTTTGTAAGAGGGTAGGGAAGAGGATGTTGGAGAAATAGTAAGAGAAGAAGGCCTGAGGATGTTCCAGCTGTGTAGCCAGTCTACACAGCATCAAACACGTCCACTGCCAGAGGTAGTTGCAATAAAGGTCCCTGATGTTCAGAGGGTAGGGGCCTGTATTGGCACGTTGGTCAGCATCAACTGGGCAAGAGTGTTTTCTACATACTGAAGGGCAGCTTCGACTGGTGTAATTATCCAGTCCACTTCCTATTCTAGTTTGTCTTTAACCAAACTCCAAACCTTCCATTCAGTGAGGCTTTCCAGGCTACCACTTGCTGGAGTTTCTACAGAACCAGTGCCTCTGTGTCCTTGGATGGACTGAGGGTGACGGAAAGTCCATGCCTGCACTGCTTCTGAGGGATTTGAACCTGTATAAAAGAAAAATGAAATGGGAGAGTAGCAAAACAGCAAAGTAAAAAAAAAAATGTATAAGCAAAACAACCTATAAAAGAAAAAAAAGGGGTGGGAAAGACAAAACAGAAAAAAAGCACAATAAAGCCACACAATGCTGTTTTAATGCAGGGTATCAAGTCAATAAACCATTCAGAAAATATATTTATTGAAGTACAGTTATGTATGGGAAGTGTTTATGCTTACACTTGGGGGCAGTAATTGGGTAAGCGCATATGTAACTTCAGAAAATGCATAAGAGAGATGCTTATGCACACTTGTAATGAAATGAAATGGTTTTGTTTTTTAATGGCATACTTTCCAAAGACATTGTACAGAACACAGTCATCAAGCATGAAAGAAATTCCAGCTACTGCAGGTAATCATACTTATAATTACAGGATAACACATGTTCCTTTATCTGCTGCTGTTTTCCCTGGAATTTATTTCAGCTGCAACAATATTAACAACAGCTGTTTGCAGTATTACTACTGAAATCAGTTTTAAAAGCACTATTTATGCTACGCTGAATTTTGTGTAATAATTTCTGCTATGGTTAGTGAAGTAATAAATGGACATGTGTTACTCTTACCAGAAAATTTCTCCAGTCTTTTGACTCTTCCAGAATTGTATTGTATCTCTTCCACAGCTACAAGTAAAATAAAGAGAAGGATAATCTTGTTTACCTGTATTTGACTGTATTCCACATATACAACTTTTTCAATGCAATGCTACACAATTCTTTACATCTGTAACTGCAAGCTTTATTTCTAGGTTTATTACATGCAGTCAGCATTATTAATATTGGAACATAGGTAATACATTTGCAGAGTTAACTGGACACATTACTATAGCTTTTACTGACATTTTTTTATTGATTAGTGTAACGTCTTAATAGGTCGTAGCAGTATTTTCTCTCTGTCATGAATAGATGAATGTCTGACTACATGAAATGGTATTTATTTTTTGTTAATGCATGTCAGAACGTCACATCAAGTACATATTTGAAGGGTAAAATATTTGACCCCAGATTACAGCAGATCTTCAGTAGGCCAAACAAACTCTTAATCAAAATACAGGTTTTGGACAGGGATGATTTACATTTCTCCTCTGCAGCTCTAGATGGAGTTTCCACCAATGCCAAGAGTTATGTCTCCAGTGGATATCTGGCAACTCCTTACAAAAATAATAATAAAAATAAATAAATAAAAGAGAGATAGAGAGAGAGAGAGAGAGAGAGAGAGAGAAAGGCATTTAACACAAAAGAAAAGACAGATTAATATACAGCAATTACCTTTATCAATAATAACTACATACTTAAAAAAAATCCAATTAGCAACAAGATGACCGCTGGGCATCATACCATGCAGAAAGAGGTGGTAAAGTCAGCTAATGTGCCAGATATGGGAATCATGTGTACTGCCAGAATGCTGGGCAGACACATTGGTGATGCACCCCCATGCTTCACACACTACCCGACAACTGAAGGAATACAAGCCTTTCCTATTGCTGTACCACTCACCCTGTGTACCAGGAGGGGCCTTAATTGCAACATGGGTGCAATCTTTCACACCAGGTACATCAGGGGAATGTGCCATTCCATAAATGACATGCATAATCAAAGCTTGAGCCTGAGTTGACACCAGGAAATAGGTGCACTGATCCAAATGTGCCAGGACTCCATCCAGGAACTCCTTCAATATTCTCAAAGCAGAAACTTGTGAGATCAGCAAGGTGCCCCCAGACTGTTTCTAGAAGGCCCACATAGAAGTACAGTGAATGTTATATATACTTTAGTGTCTACATGAATAGGAAGTACATGTATTCTTCCAGTACACTTATGGGGGGTCAAACCTGCCCACTAAGACCCTTATAATGTCCCTGTCTACCCTAAACCTATAAAAGATTTCCTAATTATCAAAGTTATAATGAATAATCCTTTGCCTATAATTCCACCTTCTTGGTGGGTGAGCAGTTGGTGTAAAATAACCTTAATTAGCATAAGAAAGTTTATGTCACTTCTCTTTACCATTTCATTGCCTGTTTATTTGCGTACCTACATTTGGGGACATCACAAAATGGCATAACCGGTCTCTATGAATAGCGACTTAGCTGTGCATGTCTGCACTCACCCCCAAATTCCCTAACACATTTGCGCAACTGACTATGAATACCACCCAGAGTAGATATAACCACTGTGGGTGTCTTCTTTGGGTGTAAATGACTATCTGTTTGCTTAATTTTTTTCAGCTTAAAGAACTAATGTGATTATGTGAAGCAGTGTGCAATACTTCAATGTGCAGCAGCTGTTTGCTTGGAACAAATATTAAATACACCACACAGTCATCCTCTTTTATCACAGTTAGAGGTCTGACTGGTGTAAGGAAGTGGCTATAACTGCTTGGTGGGGTTGCCTGGATGAAAGTAACTAATCCTGTTTTCAAAGCCCAGTTTAAAAGTAATTTCCTCAAAAAATAACAGACAAATGCATCACACAATACTCAGACCTTCAGAACTTCTGGGCCCTGGTGTTGACCACATACCAATACTGTATAAGTGGATGTTGACACAGACTTTGTAATCATGTCTGCCCTAAACCCCTTAGTCAAAAGCAGCTTTCATAGGTCTACAGTGAATGCTGCTTTACTTGTACGGAGGGCTGCGGACGATGTCATTATTTCTTTAAATTCAGCCCAAAACCTCAGAGGTCATAATGTCACGTAATGACCAGTGGACAGTGGTCAGGTTTTCTTTAACTTTCCTCACAAAGTTCAAAGATGTGCACAAGGGATTACTGTAGCTTGTGTGTGAGCACTATGCATCTCTAGAAGTAACAAGTTGGAAGCATTAATTTAATTATTATTTTTCTTTTTTGTTTTCCCCGTAATTAAATATCTGATACATATACAGGTGACAATTTTTTGGGGGGAGAGTAAATATGCAAGCTGTTTATACATGTCTGACAGTAAATATGTTTGTTTTTTTTTTTCTTCAATTTTGTCCCAATCTGACATCAGAAGGGTACACAGAAGCTAGCTGTCTCTTGATCAGTTAGGATGTGCTGAAAAGATGCAGGAAACAACAAAGCTGATGAGTAAGACTAAATGTATTTTTTGGTTGTAGTTTTTGCTCAGGCAATCATTGGACAAGAAGGTTATATAAAAAAAACTATAAAATGCATCTCAGAGATTCTAGAAACCTTGTGGTTTCTGGGACCCTAGCAGTCCCCCACATCATAAGCTTATTGTGATTATTTCCACTGCAGTTATTACAGTGTAATCTTGGTCAGATATAATGTGCTGAAAGGATGCAGGAAGAAACAAAGTTAAAGAGTGAAAATAAATGTCTTTCCTTGTTTGCTCATGGACTTTGTTCAGGCAATCACTGGATGAAACAAGTCATTTACAAAACTATAAAATGCACATCAGAGCATCTAGAGCTACCTTTGCTTCTCAGGCCTTTGCGGCTCCTTACCCCCAACTTAATGACATTGTTTTCTTCATAGTTATGAGAGTGCAATCTTGCTTAAATAGAGCATGTTTAATGTATGAATGAATAACTGCAGGGAGAAAATGAAACGTAAGACAGACTGTGAGGCAAAAGGAAGAAAATAGTAATGTGGATAGTATAAGTAGGCCAGTATGGGTAGAGTAGTAGGGGCGGCCTTGAAGCCTGTCTGTCTAGGGTACCACTTTACCTAAGGCCCCAGTTAAAACAGGAGACAATTGTAAGTCTCATCTACATACTTTAGAAAGGGATAAGAGATTAAACCTTAATTTTTCACTATTAGCAAGTAATACTCAGTAGTCTCATGAGGCTAGACTTACTAAAAGTGAATTTTAAATCATGAAGAAAGAAACGTTAACTTTAAGTAAAACACCATCACATGAAAACCTCCACTAGTATATTGTGTTACAGAGATGAGTAAACATAAAGAGTATGGATAATATTCAGCAAAAAACAAATGAAAGAAATGTTAAAAATCATAGTAGAACCAACAACATAAGAGGAAAATTCATGTTAATGTTTTGAAATTGGCAATCTGGCTATGAAAAGTTAGACAGGGTAATAGTCTTTATAATATTCAAACCTAGATGCAACTCTGATTCCCACAAGAACTTACAAAAAATGCCTGACTAACTGGAGAATGAAGCATCTGTTTGGCAACTCCCAAATATCTCAATGAGTTGAAGATTAAATAATTTGTTATTCAGGGGAAGTAGTAATATCAAAAATGTATGACAATATTTTTGAGGAATTTAGTGTGATCTTTTATTGAGACTGGTAATATGTGATTCCAGGCAAGAAGGCAATTCTTATTAAAAAAACTACTAAGACGTAGGCAGCTGTTTCGTTACTTGATAGGCAGAAAAAGAGTGTACATCTTTTCCATTATATCTTGATTTAATGTCAGCTAGAGGGGATTCTTCTGGCAAGAGATAAGATGAATGAAAGTGTTATAACACTGCTATTCTTTCCCAATAAGATAAATACATGACAGACCATCTTCTGGATGCTGAGATGGAAGGCTAAGAAAATCATGACGTTTATCTAATTGGTTTAGGGAAGCAGATGGTAAGAGTTCAGGAAATTATCCCCAGCACCAACATAAAAGTTTCTTTTCTTTTCATAGAATTCCCATTCTCTAGAACAGTCTTCTCATCCATGTGAAATTGAGTTCCTGCCTATACCAATTAAAGGGCAGTTTGGACCAATGGATGGGTACTCAAAAATTCACCTCTGGTCTGGCTCCTATGTATCTGATGGATAGAGGCAGTCAGCAAATAACCCCTTATAAATCAAATATAAATCAAATTTATGGGTTATATTTGGGTTGCATGGCTAAGCTTTTTAGCAGCCTAATGGCCATTAGTCTAATATACACCTATGAATGTGTTAGGTTTCAGAGTAGTCATCATAAATTTATTACGAAGAACATTATCTCTGATAGGATCTTGTAAGAAACTGATCTTGTTTGTTGATTGAAGTAAACAGGGACATTACCAAAAAGGTTATTTAAATTGTGATTTTTATAATGAGGTTGTTCTGAAGAAGCCTACATATGGTAGGTGAAAGCGCTTAACCTTGGACTATTTATGTATTATAAAAGAACCTTGGACTACATATGAATTATTTAATGTTTTGCGAGTTGTTTCAATAAACGTCTGGCTGGAGTTGCTGTTTGCTGCGTTTCCTCCTTTTGTTGCCTGAGAAGATAGCGCAGTGGTATTTGCATTTGGGTTGGTTTTCCTCGCAACGCTTGATTTCTACAGATGAAACATTATGGTAAGACATCACTTCTTTAACTGATATTGTTAATCTTTGTTCATTCCTTACTGATGGGACAGAGTCCCCAGCTACCTGTATGCTTGGGTGACCCTCATGGAAGGACATTACTGAGCACCATGGAACCAAAGGAAGCTCTACCTCTGGAGGCCAAGTCCAATTTGTAATGAAGAATAAAGTTATGAGGTTTGGCCCAAGTTGCAGTTGAGCAAATATCATTGAGGGAAGCCTTAGCATGGAAAGCTGCTGAAGTTGCCATAGATCTTGCAGAATGTGCTTTCACTCTGTGAGGCAAGGTGAGATTGTTTGTGTTGTAGATAAAGGTAATACAATTTCTCAACCATGAAGCCAATGTAACCTTTGAAACAGGATGATCCAGTCTAGGTCCACAAAAAGCCAGAAACAGTTGGTCTGATTTACGGGTAGATGTTGTTCTGTCCAGATAAAATCATATTTGCCTATGAACATCCAAGGAGTGCAGGCAATACTCTCCCTTGTTAGAATGTTTAGGAAAAAACACTGGGAGAGCAATATATTGGTTGATAGAACATTCTGATGCCACTTTTGGTAAAAAGGTAGAATTGGTTCTCAGTGATACCCTGTCTTTATGGAAGATAAGATAGGGAGGTTTGATGCATAAGGCCTGAAGTACTGACAATTGTCCAGCTGATGTGATTGCAATCAAAAACAAAGTTTTCCAAGAGAGATATCTTACATCACAAGAAGATGCAGGTTCAAAGGGTGGAGCTGTTAAAGCTTGCAGAACCTAAGCCAAATCCAAAGGTTGTACGGGTTCTCTAAAGGGAGGTTTTAGGTGGATAATCCCTTTCAAGAAAGTCTTGCTGAGGCTGTGTGACATAAGTGAAGAAGCTTGAAAACCAATATGAAAATTTGAGATGGCAGCTAAATGTACATGGATAGTAGAGACAGACACCCCAGAGTGGAAAAGATGTGATAAGTAATCCAATACCACTGAGACCAGGGCTGACAAAGGGTCTGTTTGCTTATCTGCTGCCCATAGAGAGAACCTCTTCCATTTGTTAAGATAGATTAGTCTGGTGGATGATTTATGCGATGCAATAAGAATATTGCACACAGAGAACAAAGTATTTTCATGCCTGGCAATCATAGGAAGTGGAGAAACCAAGCTGTCAGTTTCAGGGTTGTTAGATTGGGGAGAATCAGACCCTGCAGATGGGAGATCAATGTTGTTGATGGATTGAGGATCCATGGTTTATCAAGCAGGTGAGGCCAGAGGAAGGGAAAGCAGACTTGTCGATGCTAGTATGGAGCAATGAGGATCACAGGTTCATAGGTTCATAGGTAAGTACTACGCTATCTGCCCGAGGGCATCTATAAGCCTAGCCAGAATGAGTTGGCTTTTACCACCTCATTAGATTAGTTCCCTGTGCCTCGGTCCAGCAGAGCCATTAGTTCCCTGTGCCTCTGTCCAGCAGAGCCACTGCAGTGATCCCTGGGTAAATTTTCTGTTTCCCATCCACTCGTCAAGGTTTCTCTTAAAGAGTGTTAGTGAGGGGCTCTGCCTAATGTAGATTGGAATCCTGTTCCAAAGCATGGGGAATCTCTGGGACAGGAATCGATCCCTCCAGCACGTTCTATTTATTATTGTGGTGAGGTTTAGATCCCTAGAGCATGTGGCTCTTGGGGATTTGTTTTTTATTAGGTGGACCATGTCCATCAATTCTGGGTTGGACATGGCCTTGTATGTCAGGCAGAGATCACCGCTGAGTAAGTGGTATGCAACCGAGTACAGCTGGAGTTTCTTCAGTCGGGCTGCATAGGGCATATGTTTGAGGCCAGTAATATTCTTGGTGAGGTACTTCTGTGGTCTTTCCAGCTGTTGCAGGTGTCTAGTAAGGTACATCCCAAATAGGGCTTTGTACTCTATGATGGGTCTAATGAGTGATGAGTAGAGGGACACAATGACCTCTTTTGTTCTAGATGCAAACCCTTTTGTGATTGGGTGGGCCACATAGAAGGATTTTCTAACCACCTTGACAATATGATTATCAAATAGAAATTACTATCTACTTGGGTCCCCAGATTTTTCCAAAGAAGATGACTATACACTTTTTGGCATTTAGCTTGAGGCCATGATTTTGACACCAGGTATCCATCTCAGTGAGACCCTTCTGGAGGATGTCTGTATCAGCTGGAGAGTAAATTATGGCCCCCAGTCTGCAGTCGTCTGCGAACTTGGTCAGCCATAGTCCTCCTGTGTGTGCCTACACCTCTGAGAAGTATATACCAAACAGGAAGGGTCCCAGGACTGAGCCCTGGGGGACACTACTTTTAACTAGTTTAGAGTCAGACCTAGAGCCTCCAACTCTCACCGTGTGGGTTCTATCCGTGAGCACTGGCAACCCATCTCGTGACATAGGGCTTTATGTTCAGGCTGGTGAGCTTGTCTATAATATCAGAATGGGGAATGGTGTTGAAAGCCTTTGTGAGGTCCAGATAGGCTGTGTGGACCACCTTTCCTCATCTAAAGCCTTGGTAACTGTTTCAAAGAAGTCTACCAGGTTTAGGAGGCATGATCTGCCCTTAACAAAGCCAAACTGGGTAGAGTCCAATGTTTGAAGGTTCCCAATGTCTTTGTTAATGAATTCCATGATGATGCACTCCATAGCCTTGCAGACCAGGCTAGTCAGGCTTATAGGGTGATAGTTCCCGAGGTCCGTTGTGGCTCCACCATTGTGGAGTGGGATAACTGTTGCTGTGTGCCACTCTATGGGTACATAGCCTGTAGAGAGGCTAAGTTTGAACAGTTTGTTTAGGTGAGGGGTTAGTTCATTTTGGAGCTCATGTAAGACACAGCCTGGGACACCATCTGGTCCCATTGAAGCTGTATTTTTGGCATTGTTTAGGGCTGTTTTAACCTGTGTGTCAGTGATTGCTGGGGCACTACATTCTTCTGTTATGGTTATGGGCCCTTTAGGGGTGAGAGGGGGGTGAAGTTTGCAATAAACCTGTCTGAATGTTGGCAATATCAGTCAGTTCAGTGTATTTTGTGCCATTCTGCACTTACTCAGAGCAGATCTGAGAGTCTGCATTTAGGTTCTTGACATAGCTAAAGAATGCTTTGTGGTTAACTTTGGAGTCCTTGGCAATTTTTCTTTCAAAGCTAGCCTTGGATGATTTTATGAGGGATCATAGTTTCTTGCTGATACTGATCAAGGATGTCTTTCCTTCTTGGGATTTTACTCTTTTCTGCACTAGTTTCCTCCTTCTGTTGTACAGCTTGTTTATGTCAGAGGTCCACCAGACTGGTTTCTTTTTCTTGGAGGAGTGAGTCTTGGTTTTGCTTGGGATGGCATGATCCATGCATTCTTACAAGTGCTCATATAGTGCCTTTTGTAAGGAATTCAGCAGCTTGGACAGCATTGTCCTTTAGCATGAGGGCTGAGAACCTTTCCACCTCGGACTTAAGTAATGTGAAGTTTGCTTTTGAAAAGGTTTTCACGGTGGTTTCCTTGATTGGGGGTGGGGGCAGAATGTGGATATCCAGAGTGATTAGTCTATGGTCTGATCTAACCAGCGAGGGTTTGACCTCTGGTATAGAACACCAGTCACCCATGTTGGTGACTACCAGTTCCAATATGTTGTCACCTCTGGTGGGGGTGTTGACCAGTTGATCCAGGGCATTTGAGTTTATAAATTCTAGGAAGTGTTGGGCAAAGGAGTTAGTACTTGAGTAGTTATCCCAGATAATCATTGGGTAATTGAAATCATCAAATATTAGGGTGTTTGGTAGGACCTTCATATTTTCCAGTGTCTCCATAAATGCAGAATGGGGGTCCTGGGTCATGGTGGGTGATCTGTAGCAAGCTACAATTTGAATGGATGCTTTGCCCATTGTTAGTTGCACATGGATGATCTCTGAGGCATTGTGCTGTGCCACTAACCTGGTGGTGTTGGTATCCTTGATGAATATGGATACACCCCCACCTTTTGTGTTTTGGTCAGGGTTCTGTGGCCGAAAAGTATGGTATGAGTTATAGCCTGGTAGTGCTGGGGTGCCGTTTGGAGCCTTAAACCACTTTGCTCTTCAACTGATGTGCTTTCTTTAGAAATCGGGAGATGAGGGGAAGTGGAGGATAGGCATAAAGAAGACCCAAGGGCCAAGCATGGACTAGAGTGTCCCTTGGTGACTGTCTCTGAGGGGGGATCAGGGAAAAGTAGTTGCTGCACTTATAGTTGGTTGGGGAGGCAAATCGGTCGCAGCAAGGATGGCCCCAGTGCTGGAAGATTTTTGCTGCTATCAGTGGATTGAGGGACCACTCGTGAGGCTGTAGAATGCACCTGCTCAATTTGTCCGCTATCACATTGGAGAATTAGAATAGTCATAGGAGTTCCCTCCTTTATGTAAGGGTATAATGTGAGAGATTTTCCAGATATCAGGTATGGTTTCTTCATTAACAGTTCTATTAATGAGAATGGATATAGGATAGGCTATTTCAGAGGCTGCTTTTGAAGGAATTCAGATGGCAGTTGGTCAGCTGAGGGGGAGCAAGGTTTGAGTCTGTGGATACATTTAAGAATAAAGGAAGTAGGGATGGGTTGTAGCCTAAAGGTTGGTAGTTTGAGGGATGGAAGGTCAGGGATATTAGTGTTGCCACTAGAGAGGAGAGGCCAAGGAGTTAATAGTATTAATAAAGAAAGAGTTGAAGGTATTGGCTGTATCAAGGGCAGAATACTTTTCAGACCCGGAAGGGGATGGGGTGGTAGTCTGTCCTGGGTGAAGAAGTTTATTTAGGGTTGACCAGAATTTTTGAGGGTTATTGTGATTTGCTTGCTGGAGATTACTATAATAACTTTTTTTATCAGAGAAGATAGCTTTTTTGGTAATGTTTCTTAGGTGCCTAAATGTCTGATGGTCTATTGGAGATTTGCTAGTTAAGCCATTTCATCAGGATTTGTTTCTAAGTAACATTTTTTGTCTTGTGTCTTTAGATAGCCAAGGGGCAGGTTTAGATTTAATTCGGATGGAGGCGTTTTGGAGCATGATTATCTAGAATTGTTAGGAATGAGATATTAAAGTAAGGACAGCTTCTTCAAGAGGAAGTGTCTTTAGTGGATTCAGTTGCAGGCATTTAGTTCACTTTTGAATTGAATGGGGTTGAAACGTTTAAGATCTCGGAGGGTCCTATAGGTGGGAGTATTGTTAGCGGCATTTTTTTGCCGTAGAATGTAGGTAAGTTTGTGATCACTAAAGTCATCGGGTAAAGTTCCAGATTGATATTTTTAGAAGTGGTTTGTTACTTGAGAATCCAGTCAAGAATACTTTCTTTGTTGTTGAGTTTGTTAGTCCTAGTAGAGTGTCTATTATCTGTGTGAAACCATGGAGGTTAATATGAGAGGTTGGATTGTTAGTGTTTAACGAGGACCAGTCAAGGTTAAGGTCTCCAAGTATTATGGTTTCTTGTGGGTAGGTGGAGGTGGCCCAACTGAGGATATTTTCTATGGTGAGCGAGTTATTTCCAGGAGGTAGATAAATACAGATAATATAGATGGATTTTTTTGGGTTTAGTTGAAGCTTTGAGATAAGAAGTTCAGTTTTGGTAATATCTAGGTTCTCAGAGGGTACTAATGTTACATTTAGTTCAGTTTTGAATAATATTGCCACTCCTCCTCCTTTTTTAGTTTCTTGATCGTGTCTTAGGATGTTGTAACCTGGAGGAATGATTTCATTATCTGTAGTAAAGGGTTTTAACCAGGTTTCAGTTAAACAGAGAATATCAAAGGAGTGTTGTTCAAGAAGGGAGTGGAGATGGGTGATTTTGTTATTGACGCTTCGTATATTAAGGTGTCCTATAAGTAGAGTATTAGCATTAGAGGTTGGTATTAGTAGGGAAGAGTTTAGTGTAGCAGGTAGAGCATCAGATATAGAGGCTAAGGTCCTGGGTTTGGATGGATGTCCCCATCTGCCAAGATGGAGTGGTGATATTCAAGGTAAGCTTTGTTAGAGGAGTTCAGTAAGTATTTTAGTTTCCTGAGCAAAAGAGTCTGGGTTTTATTATGAGACAGCCTATGATATCTAGCTAGAAGGTAGCTAGGGGTAGATGTAATATTTGCGTGAGTAAAGTTTAGGCTTTCAAAGTCAGAGGCTGTATGTTTAGTAGAGTAGATAAGGTGGTAGTTAAGGTGTGATTCATACCAGGTCAGGAAGTATGGTAGAGTAAGGGCAAGAGAAATACTCAGTAGAAGTGTAAGCTTTAATAGGATTGTTTCTGTTACAGAGGTCTTTGAAGATGATTTGTAAGCTTTGATGGACATGTTGTGGAGAGAAGGAAAGGAAGAATCAAGGAATTAGATTCAGATAATATAATAAGTAAGAAAGGTTGGAGGGATAAGTTAGAGTAAGTATTTAACTTTGGGTGGGGAGGGAAGATAGGAGGGGTAAGAGTGGGAGGTATAATTGGTAGGGAGTTGCTAGTATGGTAGGAGGTCTGGATAGGTGTAGATGTAGAGGGGGTGTGGTGTGTGAGGTATAAGGCTAAGGGTACGTGGGGTGGGTGGGATAAGGGGGTAGGGAGGGAAGCGAAGCGGGGCAGAAACAGTCAGAGAAGAGAGTGAGTCAATCAGCTTAGCAGGGAAGCTGAACAGTACGCTTTCCTAAGCTATGTAGTTTAAGTAGAAGTTGGGGAGAGCTAGGTAGAGAAAGAAGGAAAGGAGAAGGTAAAAGACAAGAATAAATCAGGCTCAGGGTGTGTGTAGGATGTATTCAGTTTGCAATGGGACCCTGAGAGGGGTACTAAAAAGTAAATAAGCAGGAGTATTAAGATACAGTTAATTGGTTAAAATTAAAATATAGGTAACAAGAGAGAAAGGAGTGCAACAGCCAGGGAGGTAGTGTACAGACAGTGAGAGAACAGTAGAGGCTAGATAAGCTGGGTGTTACAGCTATAGTAAAGCTAGCGAACAAAGGGGAAATCAGGTCAACCAGGGGCAAGAGGGAGAAGCAATGATAGATGAAAGGGGGAGCTTTTACACTGCAGAATAGGTAAGGGACAAGACAACCTTAGCTGGTGCCACGTGTGTGCTGTCCACAGGAGGACAAAACCATCACATAAGGTAAATAGGCAAATAAGTGGACGTACAGCCAGTAAAGATTAATGTAAATAGTCAATAAACCGTCACTCAGGTGGAGGTAGGGGTGCTTCCTGGGTGCCAATACAGCTGGTCTGCCTTGTAGCTTCTGGGTAACCAAGAGAGATAGGCCAGCAGGGAGGGGACAACCCGATGAGGAGCACTATGCTTAGATGCTGGAATACAAAAAAAGGAAAAAAGAAGGGTTAGGAAAACAAGGTAGCAGATAGAACATAGGTGGTTAGCAAAGGATTGGGTAGAGAGGTACCAAAGAAGGAGTATGCAGAAAAAAAAAGAGTGAGAAAAACAATATATCTACAAGTCACAGAAACAGGTACATCAAGATATTAAACATTTACCAATATATACCAAACAGGAAGGGTCCCAGGACTGAGCCCTGGGGGACACTACTTTTAACTAGTTTAGAATCAGACCTAGAGCCTCCAACTCTCACCGTGTGGGTTCTATCCGTGAGCACTGGCAACCCATCTCGTGACATAGGGCTTTATGTTCAGGCTGGTGAGCTTGTCTATAATATCAGAATGGGGAATGGTGTTGAAAGCCTTTGTGAGGTCCAGATAGGCTGTGTGGACCACCTTTCCTCATCTAAAGCCTTGGTAACTGTTTCAAAGAGGTCTACCAGGTTTAGGAGGCATGATCTGCCCTTAACAAAGCCAAACTGGGTAGAGTCCAATGTTTGAAGGTTCCCAATGACTTTGTTAATGAATTCCATGATGATGCACTCCATAGCCTTACAGACCAGGCTAGTCAGGCTTATAGGGTGATAGTTCCTGAGGTCCGTTGTGGCTCCACCATTGTGGAGTGGGATAACTGTTGCTGTGTGCCACTCTATGGGTACATAGCCTGTAGAGAGGCTAAGTTTGAACAGTTTGTTTAGGTGAGGGGTTAGTTCATTTTGGAGCTCATGTAAGACACAGCCTGGGACACCATCTGGTCCCATTGAAGCTGTATTTTTGGCCTTGTTTAGGGCTGTTTTAACCTGTGTGTCAGTGATTGCTGGGGCACTACATTCTTCTGTTATGGTTATGGGCCCTTCAGGGGTGAGAGGGGGGTGAAGTTTGCAATAAACCTGTCTGAATGTTGGCAATATCAGTCAGTTCAGTGTATTTTGTGCCATTCTACACTTACTCAGAGCAGATCTGAGAGTCTCCATTTAGGTTCTTGACATAGCTAAAGAATGCTTAGTGGTTAACTTTGGAGTCCTTGGCAATTTTTCTTTCAAAGCTAGCCTTGGATGATTTTATGAGGGATCATAGTTTCTTGCTGATACTGATCAAGGATGTCTTTCCTTCTTGGGATTTTACTCTTTTCTGCACTAGTTTCCTCCTTCTGTTGTACAGCTTGTTTATGTCAGAGGTCCACCAGACTGGTTTCTTTTTTCTTGGAGGAGTGAGTCTTGGTTTTGCTTGGGATGGCACGATCCATGCATTCTTACAAGTGCTCATATAGTGCCTTTTATAAGGAATTCAGCAGCTTGGACAGCATTGTCCTTTAGCATGAGGGCTGAGAACCTTTCCACCTCGGACTTAAGTAATGTGAAGTTTGCTTTTGAAAAGGTTTTCACGGTGGTTTCCTTGATTGGGGGTGGGGGCAGAATGTGGATATCCAGAGTGATTAGTCTATGGTCTGATCTAACCAGCGAGGGTTTGACCTCTGGTATAGAACACCAGTCACCCATGTTGGTGACTACCAGTTCCAATATGTTGTCACCTCTGGTGGGGGTGTTGACCAGTTGATCCAGGGCATTTGAGTTTATAAATTCTAGGAAGTGTTGGGCAAAGGAGTTAGTACTTGAGTAGTTATCCCAGTTAATCATTGGGTAATTGAAATCATCCAATATTAGGGTGTTTGGTAGGACCTTCATATTTTCCAGTGTCTCCATAAATGCAGAATGGGGGTCCTGGGTCATGGTGGGTGATCTGTAGCAAGCTACAATTTGAATGGATGCTTTGCCCATTGTTAGTTGCACATGGATGATCTCTGAGGCATTGTGCTGTGCCACTAACCTGGAGGTGTTGGTATCCTTGATGAATATGGATACACCCCCACCTTTTGTGTTTTGGTCAGGGTTCTGTGGCCGAAAAGTATGGTATGAGTTATAGCCTGGTAGTGCTGGGGTGCCGTTTGGAGCCTTAAACCACTTTGCTCTTCAACTGATGTGCTTTCTTTAGAAATCGGGAGATGAGGGGAAGAGGAGGATAGGCATAAAGAAGACCCAAGGGCCAAGCATGGACTAGAGTGTCCCTTGGTGACTGTCTCTGAGGGGGGATCAGGGAAAAGTAGTTGCTGCACTTATAGTTGGTTGGGGAGGCAAATCGGTCGCAGCAAGGATGGCCCCAGTGCTGGAAGATTTTTGCTGCTATCAGTGGATTGAGGGACCACTCGTGAGGCTGTAGAATGCACCTGCTCAATTTGTCCGCTATCACATTGGAGCTCCAGGGGATGTGTGTTGCAGTCAGAAAGTGGTTGTGAGCTACCATCCATTGCCATATTCTCAAAGCTTCTTGGCATAATGGGTAAGATCTGGTGCCCCCTTGTTTGTTGATGTACCAAACCACTGACATGTTGTCTGATTGGATCTCAATAGTCCCTGACAGAAGGATGGAGTGAAATGCTTCCAACACTAGAAGCACCACCCTCAGTTCCAGGACACTGATATGCAAAAGGGCCTCTGTCTCCGACCAGGTGCCTTGGACCTAGTTTCCCTGACATAGCCCCCCCACCCCATCAAGGAGGCGTTTGTGGTCACCGTGGCTATCGGTTGATGGGGGGGTGAAAGGGCGAGAATATTGCTGGGGATTTCGAGACATCCTCCAGAGTAAATCTTGCTTGAATCTCTGAGTCACACTTATTTGAAAAGACAAAGGATGTTGTAGAGGATACCACTGAGTGAGAAGTAGCCATTGAAGAAGTCTCATGTGGAATCTGGCTAGGGGAACAATGATAATCAAAGATGCCATTGACCCCAATAGCTGTAGTACAGATCTGGCTAGGGATTTGTAGTGACAGAGCAATGGTTGAACTTGTCTTATTCTCTGAAGTCTGTGTTCTGGAAGGGATGCTGTGCAATTTCTCATGTCCAACAGTGCCCCTATGAATTCCAAAGACTGAGTTGGGGTTGTGTTGGATTACTCCCAGTTTATAGTGATTCCCAGGCTTTGAGCTGTTAAGAGAGTATACTGCAGGGCTTCTTCCAGTAGATGCTTTGTGGGGATGGTATGGAGCCTGTCATCTAGATATGGAAATGCCTGGAATCCTTGAAGTCGCAAGTGAGCGATAACCACTGCCATGCATTTTGTGAGCATTTTGGAGGCTGTAGAGAGACCAAAGGGCAGGGCTTGAAACTGATAGTGACTGGGTCCTATATGGAAGCAGAGGTATCTTCTTGAGCATTTGTCTATTTTTATGTGGTAATATGCATCTTGAAGATCTACAGAGCACAACCAATCATCATCTTCCAGAAGAGGAAGGATAGACTGAACCGTGACCATCTGGAATTTCTCTGTTTTTACAAATGTGTTTAGTGTACTGAGATCCAGAATTGGTCTCCAGTCCCCTGTCTTTTTTGGCACTAAAAAGAACCTTGAGTAAAATTTGGATCCTATCTGGTCTGGGGGGACCATCTGGATGACTCTTTTGTAGCAGCTTTTTGATTTTGTGTGCTGCTGTTTCCCTTTGACTGGGTGGAATGTCGGGTAACAGTCTTGATGAGACTGGGCAAAGATGGAAGGGGATGTGATAGCCTCTGGATATAATCTGTTGTACCCAAGAGTCAGTTGTTATATTTTGCCAGGCAGCAGGGTAAAGGATAAATTACCCCCAACCACTTCCAGAGGTGAGCAGTTGGGCAACGCTTCAGGAACACTGATAGGGTTGGCCAGAGAAAGAATCTCTGGAACACTGGTTTTGCAGACCTCCTCTGCCTCAAAAAGGGCATCTTTCATTGGAATTTCCCCCTCTGCCTCTAGGGGAATCCTAGGCACGTGCATCCTGGAAAGAACCCTGTAATTTCTTGTGACAGATCTTGCCAATCCTCTGATTTCTGGAATAGAATCGCTGAGGAGTGTAGCTTCTGACACCAATGGCAGACAAGGTCTTGCCATCTTGTTCACACCATGCCAGCGTATTCTTGACTTTAGGGTGAAACAAAGAAGCAGCCTCTATAGGGGCATTCATGAAGGAAGCCTTAAAGGTGTCTGCAAAGTCACAAAGGCGCATGCAAGCATGTCATCTGGTGACTATACCTGTGCCTTCCGTTGCATGAGAAATAAGATGTATGGAAGAGTTGGAAATGGATTCTAGGGTGGCTATCTGAGAAGCCACATTATCATGGACTTTCTCAGAAACAGCTCCTGCCAAGGTTTCAGAGAGCTGGTTGATAAGATCTCACTGAAGCCTGGTAAAATGTGCCAAATAATTCAAAGACCTTACGGTGAAGGTTGATGAAGCTAACACATGCTTCCCTAATCTGTCAGTTGCCCGGGACTCCTTGTTGGGCAGATGGACAGTTTGGCTCTCTTCTGCCAAATTCTTCTTAGTATCAGCTGTCACCACCATAGCATCTACTGGAAGACCATGTGACCAGTGGGGGTGCTCAGCAGGGGGTGATACTATTTTATCTAGCCACTTAGGTATCGCTTCTATGATATTAGGAGCCCTCCATGTGCACTGCACGATGAGCTGGATGAGCTTATCGGCAGATGGGCTGACCCAGGAGGTAGAGGACCAGCACAAAAAGACTGCAGGAATACGGATTCCTCAGAGGAAGGATTAGAGGGCTTCCAGGAATATGAATTCCTCAGAGGCAGGATTAGAGGGCTTCCAGTCACCCCTCTGTCTAAGGATCTCAAGGATGTCACCAAAGGACACCTCATCAGAGAGTGACCGTGGGGACCCTTCCCCATCATCAAAATCCATATCTTCAGTCAATGACTCCTCAGTGGAGTCCATGTGTTTCCTCTTACACAATGCTTTGTGGGGTGCTTCCTCAGTGGGAGGTTCTGGGGAAGACTGTGAAGAGGGTGTCTCCTGAGGAGGATAGGCCTGAGGCTCTTGTGCCCAGTGTCCAGGAGTTGAAGCTTGTGGCAGTTGCGACACAGGGGGGAGATGACTCAGACAAATGAGCTTCGCCAGCGGAGGCAAGTGCCTTCTCCATGACCTAGAAGGCTGACCTGCCCAAGGATGGATGGGAGCCTGGAACTGAGCACAACAACCGTGGAACCCCACCCCGATGAGCCTGCCCCCAGATTAGGAGTCACAAGAGGACCATGAACCACAAGAGAGAGAGCATCCCTGGAAGGTGCCATAGAAAAAAATTGTCATGGAGCCAGGAATGCCCTCCCCAACAGCACAGCCACTGGCCTGAGAAGAGCTCGATGCCCAGTGCACTGAAGGCCAAAAGGATGACTCTGGTCCCAAAGTGAGATCCACTATTGGAGCCAGCGGAAGGGAAGCTGCTGTGGGAGTAATAGGCTTCAAGAGTTGAGTGGAAGTCGAAGGAGGAGTATACATTGGGGTTTGAGGCAAAATACACTCACCTGAATGAGGGAACATGGACTTTGATGGTTGAGAGAGACCTCTGGCCACAAGCAACTAGTCAACAAGCCACAACATATCCTGCTCAGAAAGACTCTTGCTTGACCTCATGGAGAAGGCTGATGGTGATTCTGGCCTTTCTAGGAAAGGACCATACTGACTGCTTGCAAAAGGATCCTATGAAGGGGAATATTTAGTCCTTGCTAATTCAATAGATGCAGAGCTCAGAGATGAGGAAGTCTGCACCAAAGAAAATGGTGTGGAAAAGGCCTGCACCGAAGATGTCAGCTCCATGGTAGTTGAAGGCGTCTGCACCGTACAGGCAAAGATCTGCCCCAAATGGTACAGTGCCATAGCGGAAAGTGTCTACACCAGCAATAAGGTCTGTGCCGAGAAGGACTGCACTGAAGTACATGTCTGTGCCGAAAAAATCTGCGATGTGGAGTACAGAAGAGTCATTCTTGGAGCTGAAGGTGACTGTACCAATGGTGCTGAAGGGGGATTGAACCTGTATTGATGGTTCCATTAGGGGTTGCAACAGAACTGTTAGAACTGTAGTTGTCTGCACCATGAACTCCAGTGCTGATATCGATAAAGGAGATGTGGCTGTAGTCAGGATCATTTGGGGCAGTGCCAAACCTGGAGCTGACAGGGTCACAGGTGACAGCACCGAAGTAGTAATCAGTTTCACCTTCTTGTGAAATTTCCAGAGGGAGAAGAAGGGAGTGCCTTCGATGAAGAGAGGAAGAACACCTCTTGCAGGGTTTAACAGGAGGGGGTGAGCCCTCCGACCCAGAAATAGTCTCAGACAAAGCAGACTTAAGGAGAACTTTCAAAAATAACTTATTCTTCCTCTCATTGAGAGTCCTGGTAGAGAAGTTTTTACAGATTCCATACAGAGGATCTACAGTCAAGTGGGAGACAATAAGACAGTAGACACATAAGTCATGGCCATTGGAAAGTGGTAACTTATGGCCACAATACTTGCACTGCTTGAAACCAAAGGAACTTTTCTTATCCAACATAACCATTGTGGAGAAGAAGCACAGTAGCAAAAGGAAGAATAACAGCTAACCAAGAAAAGGGTAAAAAGAGAAAAGAAAGGACTACCAATGACAGTAGTGGAGAATTACAATGAGGTAAGAAAAGAGAGTAATAAAGGGAAAAGACTAAAAGGAGAGAGTCTAAAGTGTGTGATAGGGTAGGAAAATATTAGAATAAACTTTTGAGAACATTTTAGAGTAAAACAGTATAGAAACTGTCAAAACATTAGAGAGAGTGGCTTGACACAGTTGTTCAGCAATGCAGCAAATGAGATCTGAGGTAACAGGGAGCAGAGCATTCTGGGTAGGACCTTGGCTCAAGAGCTTTTATCTGACATAAGCTTGATATCGGCTGGCTCGGTTCCGAGGATGGAACCGATAACCCATCAGTAAGGAATGAATGAAGATTAACAACATCAGATCATGCTGGATTGCCAGCTGGCTCAAAGATAGGACCCTAGAAGTCAGGATTGGTAAGACCTCCCCCACCAAGAGGAAGGTCAGCAGCAGAGTACCTTATGTCTTCATGCTAGGTGCACCCATATTTGGCATCTAATTATCAGACATCAAGACAAATATCAAGGGCCTCTGGCTCACCAAGCTTGCAGATAACTGCAGATTGGGAGCTACCATAAAGTCTACCCATGACACTAATATCTTGCAAGAAGGTCTAATGCAAACAAATGACTGGTGTCAAAGTCATGGATTAAAATTCAATGCAAAGAACAGCATTATACTACCTTTTAAAGTAAATGTCCACCTAAGCAAATTACTCCATTCATAGAACATGCCTAAGAGTTTACCTGGTAGTTAGAGAACTGGAAATATATGTAGACAGTAGCCTGGCCTTTGACCAACACGTAGCCAAGGTAGTAAGAAAAATCATTCTCACTGCCCAACTTACAAGTAAGGATATGTCAGGACCAAGGAAGTTACAGTATCACTCTGCTCAGACATTATCAGACTCATTATTGAGTACAATGCCCCCTTCAGCATGTACCTGACTAGGCATTTGGAACAGTTGGAATGTCCACAGAGGGACCTCACCAACAGAATCCAAGGTATTAACACATTCTCCTATAGGGATTGGCTTAGAATCCTGTTTCTATATTTGGTCTCCTACAGGTAGTTGAGAGGTGATCTCTGCTAGGCATATAAGGCATCCTTAGATCCATTCTGATGGAACTTTTGCACATCTGCAAAATGAGCAGCACCAGAAATACTAGATCCAATGATTTTAATTTTGTTTGTGACATAAATAGAACATGCTGGTGAGACAAATATGTGCCTCAAAGGATTCCTATGTTCTATAATAGATTCCACTTCTATGTGAAACACAGTCCATCCATAAACCTATTTAAACCTAACCTTAACCATGGGATGGGAAATCATAAATTCATCCCTAGGGTGACCACCATGTCTCTTATAGACATAGGCTGACAGTAAACTTTCCCTAACAAAGACTGGGTGGGTAGTCATAAATTCATTCCCAGGCTGGGCCCCATGTCTCTTATAGAAATAGACTGACAGTAAACATTCCCTAACTAAAATACCCCACACACATAAATATTTAGCAATCTCCTAACAAACGTCTCCCTTCAATTAAGATGTACGTTACAAGGGAACACAATTGGATTGGGTTGTGCAGCTAGGCTTATAAACTCATCAGTGGTCATTAGCCTAGTATATACCTAAGAACCCAAATAAGTGACTGATGTCTGCAGAGTAAACACATGAATTAAATGAATTAAATCAGAATAGTGGAGAATTAGGAATATGGAAAGCTGCATGCTAGAATGGAAACAAGAACATCTTGAGTTTTTCTGTTGTTCCCACCTCACACCCACCAATCATCCTCCAAATGGTTGTGCCAATGACACACTCACTTTCCTCAGAGTAAGAACAATATGAATAATAGCATGTAGCCATTCCAGTTAGGGTGAGATCTTGAATACTAAGAGTGCTGTTGTTATCTGTGGAAATGCTTGGGTGATTCTGCTTAAGGCCTGGTGTTTACCCTCACATATCAAGTAAATGTTACTTACAGATATAGCTGTGTACTCATGGAATGGACTGTTCACATGGATTGTGGGTACAGGACCCAAGACTGCTTTTCAAATTACATGAAGCAGATTACTGTTGGTTGATGATGTTATCAATTCAAAGTGTAACATTTCTATTGTTTGCATATTTAAGTGCATATTTATTTGGACAGGACATTTGTAACTTAGTTGACCCACGTAAAGTTTATGCATTTTATTGCTACCTTCTCTGTGTAGTACCCATCTTATAAAGGGTGACTGCTTAGAGGTACTTGCTGACAGTAATCATTTATAGATTGTCTTACTTAAGAGTAAACAGTAAGTTCTGTTCTTGCTCTGCTAGTTTTGCCTAACTGGTGAGATCATTAGTGAAAGCACATAAAAGGCTGGTGGTGATGATGGAGATTTACCATTCCCTCTGGTTCTAAAAATATTATATAATTCAGTGCACAAAATAATTTTGGTGTACTTTTAACTAATGTATTCCACTGTTTTCTAAGAGAGGACCATAGTGTCCAATTCAGAAGTGCTGATTTACATTATAGCTTCCTTAAATTCAGAAATAAACTACTTTCGTGCATGTTACAAATTGCATGCAGGTGAGACAAACAGGGCAAATTCACTTGCATATGGCAAAAATGCTTTCTTTTTGTCTCATAGGCATATTTTATTCAAGCCTAGGTTGTGCCTTGTATTTTTTCTGTGAAACAATGTACACTTGGAAACAAGAAACAGCCCGGGCAATGTTGTATGCCTACCTAAAATACATTCAGCTTAACTCTGAGAATACATACACAACTGTCTCCCCCCACCCCACCCCTCTGTCTTTCCCTTCAGGTACAGGGACTGAAAGCCATACAGCAGAGATGCTGGCACTGCATGTACCAACAGTACCTCCAAAAAGACATTATGGGGAACATTGTAATTTTCATTCTACAGATCCATCAAACATGCATAAACTACATAGCCAAATTCATATAACCCTTCCAGGATCTATGTAATGGCAAAAAGATTATTTTATTCATACCCCGGATAGAATATTTATGTATTCTAGTAAATTATAAAATCATCATTTAGCCAGAATAACACTTTCAGCAACCTAGTCACAAGGAAGCTAAAGAGTATGATCATTCTATAATTAGAAAATAGTTTCTCTTCATCATCTTGAAAAATAGACGACCATCTCTTTGCCATTCCAGTGGCTATACCTTCCCTGAAAAATGGAGCATTGCATTAAAAATAACACCACAACACCATTCACTTCCTTCTGCATTCTTCATTATATCTTACCTGGTACTATACCCTTTTTACCCTGTAATTGTTTAGTTGGTACAGTGATCTCATCTAATGAAATGGACCCAAGTCAACCATTTCCCTTTGGGAGAGCCTCATGAAAGGAGTGCATATCAACCACATTCGGTGGTTACTGTGAATTTGCCATTCACATCCCAGCAGTGTCTTAAATGTAGGCCAATACTTCATCACTGCTTGAAACAGCCTTGGCAATACCATCTGCTTCAGTGTCTCTGGACAGTTTAAACAAAATCCTTTGGGGTGGCCTGAAAGGCATTCTCTATGGTAATACAAATCCGTCCCCCAACAAAAGAGTCACTTCATTGACCACAACTGCTATCCTTCTTGCCAATCAGAAGCTATAAGATAGATCTAGGAACCACCACACTAGTACTGACTGCACAGTCAAGCTAATATTTTGGCATTTCATAGAAGGACAGCAATAGTAACAACAATTTGCAGGAAATATATAAAAACAAAAATTGTGAATGGCAGACATTAAAATGTACAATCGTAGAAAGGAGTGAAATATCATATTGAAAGTGTTTTCATATTCCAAGGGAATGAAAAGAATGCATCACAGGAACATTAAAAATAAATATAATGCAAGAAAATGCATTTTGATGGGAAAAGGTAGACAGCCAAGATGAGCTGTGATAAAGTGTTTCTTCACAGAAATGCCATTGAATAACTGACCATGCTTCCTGGAATCGGAGTGCTGACAATAAAGAATGATGTATTTCAAAAAAATGTATGGGTCAGCTATATGCTGATTCTAATGAAAAGTGAAACAAACAAGGCTGCTAATTAAAGTAGACCTGAAACGTATCCATAAGGCAGGGAAAATAAAACACTAACAGGACCAGGGATTCATTATCTGTTCTTACAAGTCATGTTTCTATATCCTTTACCTCTGTGGTGTTGTATGATTTAATGCTAACATTATTAGACATCAAAGGGTGTATTATACCCGATGTCAGTGAATAGAAATATCTAGGTTTAATTCCTGACTTTGCCCTTTCCTTCATTCCGTATAATGACTATAACTAATAAAGTACTTGCACAACTAAAAATGTGCTATAAAATTGGCCAGCTTATTTTCTCTTAAAGTTGATCAGCAATTGCCAAAAATGCATGATTTCAAAAATTAGAAAACTGCCTCCTATTTCTTGTCCTACATTCTTCCTATAACACTCATAGGTTTCAAATAACTGAAAACAAAATTTGAAAATGTATGCACTTGGCTAACCCCTTAGTTCGTCACTGCAAACCTCTTGAGAAAACTAAAACTAACTTTCTGTTAACAACAGGGCTACATTGCTACTAACTGCTCAAGGTGCTAACACAAGGCTACTGCCCTGGACTGAAAAATCAGCACCTATTATCTCACTCTCTCACCAAACAGCTATTTCTCCTTTTTCTGCCCATGTTTCTAAATTATTTGGGGAAATAGGAAAATCTCCATACCTGGACCAGCTACATGGAATCATATTCCCACTGAAATCAAAATCAGGAAACCTTCAAGGGCTTTTAGCACATACCTGAAGAGTACCTCATTGCTTTATCCATATGCAGCTGCTTTATAATAATAGATTACTCTCACATATTAGCTGCATTACATCATGACCTAAGTTGTGCTTGCATGTCTCTGTAATTTATGAAATTAATTGCTCTTCTGTGTGACTGTGTAAATAGTTGTTTGATTAACTTTTAATCTCTGTAATTAGTTGTGAAATGAATTTATATCCTCTGACCCCTAGTCATGCTAGTGTTTGTTTTCCCTGCCTTGTGAGTGAGCTTCAGGTCTAATTTAATTAGTAACCTTTTGCTCTTGATTTAGAAAGAGAGACAGTCAGACATTTTGATACGAAAGTGGCGAACATGCAACTCAAGTAAACTTCCTTGTAGTAAGGAAAGGATGGGGGGGGGCTAGAATCAGTGATTGCAAAGTCAACCACAGTGAAACAATCAGCCCACAGCTTAAACTACTGGTTGCCACAATCAGCTGCATGCAGAGGTCAAAGAAGGCTCTAAGATCAACAGAGGCCAGGCTGAAAACTTGGAAGTTGACTGGAGAGAAAGTACAACTGTTCATGGCATTACTCAGGGCTCTAGCTCCTCAAGAAGAAAAGCAAATAGGTGGAAATGAAGAAGAATGACAGTGCCTTAAAACAGCACGTGGGGCAACAGACCAGATACACCGCTGAGCCAAGTATGGAAAAAAATGTCCATATGGAAAGCTGGTGGTGGAGTACAGAAGATTAGGAAGTCATCAAAAGAAACAACGAGTGCAGGAAAAAGTGGGAGCTATAGAAGACGGTCTAGGCTAGGAAGGAATACTGATTGGCTAGCAAACTGGCTAAGAGAGGAGATTCAATAGCAAAGCACAATGCATCAGAGGTGTTATACCAGTTTCTAGATAGCAAGTCAGCAGATGACACAAAGAAGTTCAATCAGGCTGCAAGGCAAAGCCAGAAGGATAAAGAAGAGAGTCGTCATGCACCTTTCATAAGGGATGCCAGAAACAACCTGCTCACCAGTCCATAATACATCAAAGGCAAATGGAAGGAATACTTCCAGCAGCTTCTGAATGAAAAAAAAAACACAGAAGTTATACTGTCCCAGACACAGCCTATGATGAAAGAAGTAGAGGCGCCCACCCTAGAAGAAGTAAGAATAGCACTAAGAAAAATTAAATCAGGGAAAGCAGCAGGCTCAGAAAAGGTCATAGCAGCTATGATACAGATGTTGGGGGAGATGAGAGAAATGGCTTTTGAGGGGTACTCGTAGCATTAGAGAGAGAAAAGTGTATCCGAGATAACTGGAGAATAAGCATACTAGTACCAGTGTACAAGAACAAAGGGGACATCCACAACTCTGGGCACTAAAGAGGCATCAGACTCCTGTCACACTGCATGAAAGTTCTGGAGAGAGGGAATGACAAACGAATACAGAGAGTAATAGAAAGTAAGATGGGAGATGAACAATTTGGATTCAGGATCAAGATACAGCAAAACTGACCAACAATTGCTGTGAGGCAGATTGTTGAGAAGAAGTTAGAGATGAGGAAGGAGTCTAACTGGGCATTCTTAGACTCAGAGAAAGCAAACAACGAGGTCCCAAGAAAGCTGATTTTGGCAGTCATGTGGTGGTTTGAAATCCCAGAAATATTTTTAGAATTAGTGCAAGCCATGTACAAGGACCCAGTGACTCATGTTCAAACAGTCTTTGGCCTCACAGAGGGATTCCCAGTGGGAGTGGGCATGCATCAGGGTTCTGGTCTGAGACCACTGCTGCTCATAGTGGTGATGGACTGCATTAGCAAACAGGTTGGAGAGGAAAGATCAACAAAGTTGCTTTATGCAGATGATGTAGTATTGCAAGCAGACTTCTATCAGGAACATCAGCAAAGGATAGAGGAATGGAATGAAAAACTGAAGGCACATGGGATGAGACTGAGTGCAGATGAGATAGTTGTAATGGCAGCAAATTGGGGAAATCAGAAGAAAATGACAACTAAGATAGAAGGGAAAATATTGGAACAGGTTAACAGCTTCAAGTATCTTGGAGGAGTAGTTGAGGAGAAGGGAAGTCTGAAAGAAGATGTCAAAGCCTGAATCATGGGGCTACAACCAAATGGCACATAGTGTCAGGTGTAGTGTATGACAGAAGAATGCCAAAGAAGCTGAAAAGTAAGGTGTACAAAACAGTGGTGCGACCAGTACTACTGTGTGAGACAGAAACCTGGGCAGTAAAGGCAGAACAGTTGAGGAAGCTAGACGTGATGAAGATGAAGTGTCTGATACTGGTGGTAGCATGCACAATGTGAGACAGACAAAGAAATGAGGATATCAAGACAGAAGGCAAAGTAGCTCCTATTGCAGAAAAGAGAACAAATTACAGTGGTTTGGGCAGATCTAAAGAAAAAAAAAGACAATCTGGTGAGGAAGATTTGAGACAGACAGAATGAAGGCAAGAGGAAATGAGGGCATCCAGCAAAGAGTTGGTTAGATCATGTAAGAGAAGACCTGTGACAGTCAGGCATTAGTGTCGAAGAAGGTAGGCGACTATTATTGAATAAAGAAACAGGGCAACAGTTGGTACATCATCCCAGACCAGTGTAGAAAATGGGAAAATAATGGTTTGATAATGATGATGATGTACTTATACTTCATTGATTTATATTCACTGTGCCTTGTGCTTGGGTTGTAACTGGAAATGGTTGGTAGACTAGCTAGCTTAGCCAGTTAAATAGCAGTAAATAAATCTGTGAGGTGAGAGTAATGTGCAGTCATTACATAATAAAAGAAGTAGACAGGTTATTCTATGTTTGCATTAATACTTCTATCACACAGTATATATTTACTCTGGCCTCTGGTTCTAAGTTGAAGTCTCAAATAATCTGATGCCTATCAAATTAGCTATGCATCTGCGGTAGAATTTTATCAGTATTTCAACAGATAGCATGTTTTAAACAACATAGTATTGCCATATGCCTGGAACTAGTATATCCAGAATGAGGGTTGTTTAATAATGGTGTGAGTTATAAAATGTTCATCAGAAAAATATTATAATATAGTGACTGGATTCATAGAACATTTTATTAGATATAAGGTCTACATTAGCTCTCCGAAATGGCATTCCTGCGAACAACTAATCATCGACCTGTAATCAGCAAAAATTTCATCAGCAATTCACATTTACTAAAGGCAATGAAATAGTTGCCCATAACATAAAGGACCGATGTACAGTTAAATTGAACCCACCCAAGTGGGGGCTTCGCCTCCCACACCCCCTCACCATATATACCAACTCTGAGATTGCACTACAGTGGAGAAAAGGGCGATATTCTGTACTTGTCTATTGTGCTTCAGGCAACTATTTCATTGCCTTTAGTGAATTCAGCAAATCAATGAAGCAAGTTTCACTGATTACAGGTCGATGATTAGGTGTTCGCCAGAATGGCATTTTGGCGACCTAATATAGATCCTAATTATCTCCCTGTAATCATACAAAAAGCACAGGACAGCCACTCGACTAAAGAAGGAAGTCTGTTGAATGTGAAGAGGAATAAGTAATGCTGTGAAATGAAAAAAATATTCAGAGTGAAAAAGAAAACAATTCTGTATCATTTTATTGGCTTATTGTCTAGTCTATACTTTTAATCTGTTATCAGTAATGTACTGAAGAACAAGTATTCAGCATTTTAACTCATGTTTTCTTTAGAACAGTTGTGCATTTTAACATTGTATAGATGTTTCCTGGTTGTCCAGAAATGACACCTCCGACACCCAGCAAAGTGTATTCCAAAGCATGCCTAATGAAACACTGTCAATGACACAAGTGCCTATATATTGCATTTTTATAATAGTTATGAATCTGTTTTTTTTTTTTTTGTTTGTTTTTTTCATCACAAACAAGACTCAAACAAATCAACATTCATTTCCTGAATTCTGCTTCAGGTTTGCATTATGGTCTTTGCAGTCGAATGTTTGCGGACTCTTTGTAAATTTGCTGCTCTGTGCTGTGTTTCTACACTAAATCAAATGCATGATCATACCTCTACAGCATGTCATTCAGAGGAGCTTTTGAGACTGGGATTAAGGGACTAAGTGAAAACATGATTCTAGTTTATAGCTTGTAATATTGACTTTTTTATAGATACACTATGTTCCCTCTGAGCATTGTTTCCCAGCAAACAAAAATTCAATCTTACATTTGTAGACATTATTCCAGGGACTCTTATTCACATGTCTGGATAATTTATTTTGGGAGATGCAGTTTATAAATCAATGTTAACATTCTTCACAAGTGCATTAAATATTCAGATTGCACAAAACAAAATGCTTCTCATTTTGAAAGATGTTCATGAATTTCTTGAAAACTGACATCACCAACAAAGCATACCTTAATGTTTTTATATGCAAACCCAAAATATAAGCTACTGTATGAAAACAAAATCTCCTGCTTAAATTAGCTGTGCGATTAAATTAATTAGCAATCTTAATTTGCATTTATATTTCAAAATACAAAGGCTGAAAGTTCCAGGTTAGATTGTCAATAAACATGACGTGTTCTAACTGGATTTGGGGTTGCAAAAGCTATGAGAAAAATGTAATTGTGTAACCAATAGGCTATTATTTTAATAGGAACATGAAAACAAAATTAATTAAACAAATAGATAGGCATGAGGGTCATTAAGCAAGCTAAGTAATACTTCATAGAGACCTATAATTGGCATAATTAATATTAGCTCTCAGAAATAAACTTCACAAGTTGCAAAGAATGTAATAAAAGGCACTTATGAATGTTCACTGTCTAACGACAGGCTATGCAACAGCAAAGTAATATAAATGACAGACAGTAATAAATGGAATTCACAGCAAAGAAAAAGGTGCTACAATTGTATTCTAAAGGAAAAAGTACTAGAACTAGATTTTGTTAATCTCTGTTAAGTAACTTTCCGAAAAGAATGAAGGCAGAAATGTAGTTCTTTGTATAGGACACAATGATGTATAGGATGGTGAGAAAGGATTCTGAGTTGAATAGAATTAGAAGGGTCTTATAATCTTATAATGTTAAAGGAATGGTAAACAGAATTTCATCTTAATTAAATGTTCTGCAGAATAAAATATGTATACAGCATAAACCTAAATGAAGGTTATTTAATAATAGGTGAAATATCCAGTTGTAAGCAGTTGGTAACTGTGCTTCAGATTAAAACAAAACAAAAAAAAAATAAATCACAGGAAAAAAATAATCCATAACCTGTTTTCACAAATGAAACATTTCATTATGTAGGTATTGCATTATGCAGTTGTTACATGTGTTAAATATGCACTTTTTTAAATAAACTGTAGCATATTAAAATCACAGACTAGTAAAATATTTATTGTGCACACTTGCAGATGTTTGTAGTCAGTGTTGAGAATACATAACTTAAACATTTTGTAAAAGGGTTTATAGTAAAATGTCCATTCACCTTCAATATTCTACATACCTTCAGTCTGTATACTCTATTTACTTCTGGCTAAAAAAAATATCCTTATTAGTATCTCTTTCTCTAGGATTCTAGGTAACCTACCAATTTTTTCATCTACTTTGCAAATGATTTTGTTTGGAAAATGCATTTTCCTTATTCATATGCAGTTGCTCTGTACTGCGATGGTGGTGCTGCGGTAGCGTTGTCGCCTGACAGTTAAACGTTGCCTGTTTGATTCTCAGTTAAAGCGTCTTCTGTGTGACGACATGCGTGAATGGGTGTTCCTTCATTGAAGGTCGTGCGTTAGGCCGGGCAAGCCAGCACGTAAAACTCTACTGCCAATCATTAGCGGACCAGAGTTCCGCTGTGGCACTGGCGACCCCTAACCGGGAAAAGTCAAAAGACGCAAATCTGAAGTTACTCTGCAAAATGTTCTGAAATAGGCACTTTGACTTTTTATTTGTCTGAATATCACATAAAGTTTTATTTTCGCACAAAGCTATAAAAATGTACGACTATAATCTGATGACGGTAGATTTATTGGGTGTATATTCTTCAATTTCTTTTAACTGCAGTTTGTTGAATATAGTTGCACTTATATTGTGCAAGCCAGAAATCCACCGTGAAGTTGGCATATATAACTTAGGGGGTGTGGGGTTGCTGGGTGGCTGCTCCCCTGAGAAGGACATTTTCAAGTTATACTTCTCAGTTCAAAAACATCCATGAGAGGTAATTCATTTTTGAATAACTTGACTGATCAAATATAAACCATATTTTATTCTTACAGTAAAATCAGTCATTCCTAGAAGATTTGAAATGACTTACAGGATTAAAATAAATATGACCTTCTTTAATAAATTTAGAAAAGCACACAAACACTAATGGGTGTTTTTTCATGAACTCACATTTATTGTGAATATCTGCCCCGTGTTAGTGTCTTTTAAGATATCTTTATGTGTAACACCAGGTATCCATCAACAATGCCAAAGTATGATACTGTGTTCTGGGTCTGTTCCCATGAAATAGATCAGTTATGAAAAAACAGCATAGCTAACTATGCCTAAATCTGTTATCTCTATCATTGAGTGTGAGTTTAAAAGATGGGCTTATTTGTATTTTATATATATTCTAGTGATATGTGTCTTATTACATACCAAACTGGTTCATATAATATTTCATGAACTAAAGTATTGCCCATAGCTGGAAGGAAATCGATATAAGAAAACCATGAACTAGATTTATATCCATAGCTTGAAATGTACCATTGTATCTCCCTACCCCTCTCTCTCTCTCTCTCTATAATATATATACATATAGATATATACTCATTTTTGTGTATATGTATACATGTCTATATATTGTTCTGTGTATTACACATTCTTCATTAAGATAATCAACATTTTCAGATTTGTTTTCTACATGAAATATGATTGCTTTTATTGTGCAATGCTGAATTTCCTATTTAAGACATTAATATAAAAAACTAGATGTTCTCTTCTGGAGATTGTTATGCATGCATGCCTTTAAAGTGAGATATGAAGCATGGTGCAGTTGATTGTTGCTGTACTGACAATCTATTTTTTATATTTTGTTTCCCATTTTTGAGTGTTCTAATGGGCTCCCAGTAAGACTGCCACCTGTATCAATATACAGCTTCATAAAATAAAGCATCACTGATTAGCAGATATAGAGTGTAGTTTGCTATACCAAACACTTCACTGAAGACTGGTTTCTTCAACATTATGTCAAGTAATGCTCACTAAATGAAAATTGTGAAGCAGTTAAATTACTGTTGTACTGCCTGTTTGAAAAACTGTATATTAGCAGAGAAAGTTATTTGCAGCCAATATTGTGTTCCATGGGATGAAAACTGGGGTGTACTAATGGCTGTGATTCTGACACTAAAGATTCCGTCAACAGTCTGTCACTGGTATTTAATACAGACAACTTTAATCTTACTACATATGACAATACATAATGATTTGTATTGTTAAAACAATAAAGTATATTTTATAATGTGTCAGTCTAGACATTAGTTTAAGTTACTAGTGCCCATATTAAAGTCTGCAATACAGTAAACTCTCTGTTAATTGGAACTGAAGCAACTGGCACTCTCAGTCAACCAGCAAAAATAAATAAATTAGAAGAAATGTATTTATTTATTTATTTTATTTATTACAGTTTGATGACTGGGATAGTCCACTGGGCCTGGAAGAGCCCATTTTCAGTGGAGGCCTGGGAAGAGAAACTCCACAGGATAGAGACAATTTTACAATAGTTATACAAAAGTAAATAAAGTAGTCGAACAGTGAAAAATACAGAGATAATATGCAATTTGTTAAAAAAGTCATAACATTTCTAATCCTAGGTAATGATTTACAAAAATGAGATTTGTGTACTCTAAACATATTAAAAGTAAAGGCATTTCAGATGAAAAAAACATGTATGTATAGATAAAAAACAAGCTTTTTTTCTTTTTTTTTTTTTTAGAAGTTAGAAATATGAGGAGAGGACAGAGAGAAGAAGGTGAGGTGAGAGAGGTAAAAGGTGGTATGTAGTGGAGAAAGGGAGTGGGTTGGGGAAGTTTATGAGGTATAAGGTAGGAGAGAAAGTACAGGCAAAGGATAAGAGAGCACAGTGATAGAAAGTTGAGGCATATAGTGCATGGGAGATGGTGTTAAAGAGTTTATGTGGTAGGGGTACAAGAACATTCCCACTTTGAAAGGATGTGAGATTGGAGAAGAGTTTTGAAGTTTGAGTGGCTCTAGGTATTTCAAAGGGGTTTTAGGGAGAGAATTCCAGAGTTTAGCTAGGGAGCAGGATAATAGTAAGTGACCAGGGGTTTGACGAGGCTTATATATGTTTAGAAGATTGCGGTTTTCTGATCTTAGAGAGCAGTTGGGAATGTAGGTGGTTAAAGAGGTGCACAGAGAAGGACAACTAGAAGGTTTAAATATGAGCTTGTGAGCAGTAGTAAGTCTAAGGAGTTTGAGGTAGTTAGGAAGTTCAAGCCATTTCAGGGAGTGGAGAGAGAGATGGTGATGCAATGAGTTTCTGGAGTTGATGGCAAATTTGGAGATTTTATTGTAACAGGCTTCCAACTTGGCCTTTAAGCCTAGCTGAAGATTGGTGAATAGGGGGTAATGGTGTGTCTGGTGGAGGCAGTAAGGTAATGATTGTGTCTATACAGGAGACCTAGTTTTTGGTGATTTTTTTTATATTAGTTTGGATATGGATGTCGTATTTTAGATTTCCATCAATTATGATACTGAGCAGTTTGGTATGTGATACTATTTATATGGGGCTGTTATTCTGAGCAGTCACTGTAAAAGAGTTTTGTCTATATTGGTGTTTTCTGATGGGGAGAAGATCATTAACTTTGTTTTATTGGCATTTAAGATGAGGTGATTACTATGCATCCATGATTCAGTATTAGAGAAGGTAACTGAGTATTGAGAAGTAGGTTGGAGGGGCTGTCTGCTGCACAAATAATGGCAGAATCTTCAGCATACTGAATTAGTGTGGCATTGGAGTGAGACTGGTAGAAGGTATTAATGAAGATGTTAAAGAGGAGGAAGCATAGAATGGAACCCTGGGGAACTCCAGTAGGGGTGTGTAGAAAGGAAGAGAGTGAGTTTTTCTATTTGACGGCTTGCTGCCTTTCAGAGAGGTTGCTGGCAAACCAGGTGATGGTTGGGAGGGGGTTGAGAGATGAAAGTTGATATAATAATAAGGGTTGAGAAACACTATCAAAGGCTTTGGAGAGGTCAAGGAACAAAGTAGAAACTATTTTGCCAGAGTCATCAGCAAGGTCTATTGAGTCTAGAAATGAGAGGAGGGCAGTGATGGTACTATGCCCGAGATGGAAACCATGTTGTGTAGGGGTTAGTAGGTTGTTCTGGGTCATATAGGACATCATTTGGGATTGAATACATTTCTCCATGATTTTTGACAGTGGGGATAGGATGACTATGGGCCCAAAATTAGAAGCGTCAGTGTTTTTGCCTCCTTTATGGAGTGGAATGATTAAGGCATGTCTCCATAGTGATGGGATGTAAGATTCTAGTATGGCTCGGTTATTAAGATAGAGATGGGATGGGCAATGCTGTCTGCAGGCAATTTGAGGAAAGTTGTGGGTAGGCTATCTGGGCCAGGGGAGGATGGTTTAAGTTGAAGGAGAAGCTTCTTTATTTTGCTTATAGAGACAGGAGAGAAGCTAAAAGTAGGAGTAGGGCTAGTCAGATTGAGTGGAGATGTAGAGGGGTTGGTTGGTGGAGGAGGTTGGGAGCGGTGAGAGAAGCTGGTGATGAGTTTAGCTATGGATACTTTGAAGAAAGTATTGACGTTAGAGACATTTTCTAGATCAGTAAGGTTTAGGTTAAGGGATGGATTTTCCTTATTGCCTGGGTGGAGAAAGGAGGAGATAGAACCCCAGAATTTTCTTGGGTTGGATAAGTTTTCTGATTGAAGTATATTATAGTATGATTTTTTATCCCTGATTATTAGCTTCTTTTGCAGTATTACAGAGTTATTTGATTTCTGTTAGGACATGTGGTAATTTATTTTTATGGTAAAGTTTCCACTTTTTGTTTCTTAGGTCTATGACTTGTTTAGTTTCTTTGCTTAACCAGGGGGAGGGTGAAGTTTTAACTCTTTTAGTTTTTAGTGGAGCAATATTGTTAAGAAGGTTCAGGAAGGTTTTATTAAAGTAATCAATGGCATTGTTGAGAGGCAAGGTTTTTAAGTGTGACCAATCTGTTACTTTTAGACAGTCTATGAATATTTGTAGATTGAAATTGGAGAGGTTCAGAGATTGCACATAGTGGTGTAACTTTTGAGGGGGAGAGGGTGATGGTCAGCAAATGCAGGCAGGTGGTCAATGAGAAAGTCAGGAAAGGTGCCAGTATCAGAGATAAGGTTAAGATGAGACATTAAAATCTAGTCAATGATGGTACCAGTGGTTCCACCTTTGTTTGGCCTGGTAGGAGAGTTTATTAATTGGCTGCAGTTGTAGAGATTGATACAGTACAATTTGCAGAGGTTGATACAATACAATTTTCATGTGTTGCACTTTTTGCCCCCCCCATACAAACATACCTTATGATTATAGAGGTTTAGAGTTTTAAAAAGGAAGATAGGAATAAATTCCCTCTCTCCCCAATCTGAGAACAAGCCAAATGAAACAAATTGCATAGGGTACAGTATCAGTCATGCCTATTTTTAATAGTAACTCTCAAGCAACCAGAAAAGTACAGTTGTGTACACTTACCATAAATGTAGATGTCCGAGTGTATTCACTGTTGCAGTCATCACACTTGGGTTATCTGCCTGCAGGTAGCCCTCAGTCAGCCCGAATACCAGAGACCTAGTATTTCTGCGTTGGATGCTGTCACTCCAGGACTGACGTCAGGTCGTCAGGGGTATAAAAACAGGCAGCTGATGCCATTACATCAGTTTTTTTGCCCCAGATGTCAGGAGCTCCCCAAATAGGGAGCTAGGTTATAGTGGGGAACACACCACCAGTAAAAAGTAAATACCAATACCACAGAAGGGGTTATTAATAGCCACAGATAGGAAAAAGAGAGAGAGAGACAGAAAACTAGGAGGCTGGAGGAAGGGAAACCAGGACTGCAACAGAGAATACATTGGAACATCTAGATTTATGGTAAGTGTACACAACTGTACTATGTTCGTTGGGTTTCACTGTTGCAGTCATCACACTTGGGTGGATTCCCAAAGCTGAAGAAGGGTGGAGGCAGTCAAGAAGAGTTAGGGCTGGCTAGTATGCCTTGCAGGACTGCTGTAGCAAATCCTGTCCTGGATTTGGAAAAGATAGGCAGGTGGTAATGCTCGGTGTACAGAACTCCAGGTAGCAGCCTCCAGGATATCCCTGGTAGGGTCTACCCTGAGAAATGCTGAGGTAGATGTTGCCCTAGTGGAATGTGTTTTAACCCCCTGAGGGGTTGGTTTCCCATGGTGCTTGTAGCAGAAATGGATGCAGTGGGCTATCCATTTGGAAATGGTTTGTTTTGAAATGGCCTTGCCCTCTGCCCCTGTTGCAAAGCTGACTAGTAACTGGTCAGATTTTCTGAAGGGCTTAGTCCTATCAAGGTAGAATCTGAGCTGTCTGTACACGTCCAAGGAGTGCAGGATCCTTTCCCCTTTATTTTGAGGATTAGGGAAGAAGGTTGGTAAATGGATGGATTGATTGAGAGCCACACTGGACACCACTTTGGGCATAAAGGAAGGGTTAGTCCTGAGGGAAACCCTGTCAGCATGGAAAATAATGAAGGGTTCCACAGCCATGAGTGCTTGTAGCTCAGCCACTCTTCTAGCTGAAGTGATGGCTAGAAGCAAGGCTGTTTTCCAAGAGAGGAATTTTAACTCTGCTGATGCAGCAGGTTTAAAGGAGGGAAGCGTGAACTTTTCGAGTACAAAGTTAAGGTCCCAAGCAGGGGTGGGTGCCCTCCTTGGTGGTCTTAATTTGTTTGCCCCTCTCATGAACTGTTTGATAAGAGCATGCGAGAAGAGAGGTAGCTCAGTGTTGTAATGAGCAGAATGGCTGAGGCATGTATCTTAATGGAGGAGAAGGACAGGTCTTTGTGGAGTAGATCTGCTAGGTAATCCATGATAGGAGGCAAAGAGGGCAGTGTTGTGTCCTCTCCTTTAAATTGAATCTATAAGCAAAACCTTTTCCATTTATCAACATAGGATTTTCTTGTACTGGGATTTCTGGATTCAAGAATGATGTCCAGCACCTGTTTGCTTAAGGATGCTTGGGGAGAATTCAAGGAATGAGCCAGGCTGCAAGATTTAGGGTTTGCAGTTGTGGATGCAGAATCTGTCCCTCCTGCTGAGAGAGGAGGGTTGTATTCTGGTGTAGGTGCCAGTGTGGCATCGATTTCAGGCTGCGCAGGAGTGGGTACCAGTGCTGGCATAGCCAGTCTGGGGCAATCAGAATTATAAACTGAAAAAACAGGTGGTATTTTAGTGCTCAGAACCACTAGTA
Source organism: Protopterus annectens (assembly GCF_019279795.1). NCBI lineage: Eukaryota > Metazoa > Chordata > Ceratodontiformes > Protopteridae > Protopterus > Protopterus annectens. Next base: position 801,247,370 of record NC_056729.1, read on the forward strand.
AACAAAAAAGCCAGCACTAAAGTTGCGAGTCCGAAGTGCTCTTTTATTAACATAAAATTACATACAAATTGAGTGCTTTCATCAATAAAAACCTTGACTTCTTCAGAATCAACTAGAAAGCCACAAAACACCTTCTTAAATACTCTAAAATGACCAATAAATTGCATCTTTACCTACCAAGAGGTTAATACATCAATTAAGCAATAAAAGTTTTTAAAGAAAAAGTTTTCCTTAAATGTAACAGCAAGGTTTAAATGCAATAACAGGTTGCTAAGAAATCCCAAACAAGTAAGGAAAATATTGTTGACTGGAACACTTTTTTTGTATGTTATACTAACATATATCAGTAGATGGAAAAAATGCCACAGTAATTGTAAAAAATACAAGTTGTAATACATGTTAGAATTACTAAATAGCTTCTGCTTTTTCCTTTAAAACTGGGTAAATGCTGAAATAGCCACTTAAACCAGGGGGAAGGTTGGCAGCTGACCTAAGCTGCCACATAAGTTCTTTTTTACATAAAAAATTCTGCCAGTCCCCTCCTCTGACATCCTGCTTTACCCAGTCAAGTATTGCAAATTTGTAACCTGTGTGATTCTCACAAATAACACTGTGTTTATACAGTGCATTAGTTTCTCTTTTATTTTTAATGTCATACAGGTGTTCATACATTCTAGTTTTTAAAGTTCTTTCGGTTTTCCCAATATAGTATGAACTACATGTGTTGCACCTGGCTATATACACTAACCTACTGGTACAACAATTTCCTCCCCTTGGGTAGATAGTACTCTTCATTATATTGTTCAGATAAATTACCGGTTCTTGTAGAATATAAATACAGCATTGACATCTACCGCAAGGTCCCGTACCCATCACACCGTTGTTTTTATTTTTGTGTAAGGGTACATCTACATCCTGTCCCTTTATGGAAAGGAAACGTTGCTGAAATTCCACCATTTATACAATATCTAAATCAAACCACAGAATTTTTGAAGTTTACATTCTACCATAACTTTTACCAAATTAGTTATTCGGATATTAAAATTATTAAAGGTCAAGGGAACTTTATATCTAGGATTTACAGGAAAAAAACTTTTTGCAATAATTATTTGCATTATAATAGTCACCACCCCTTATCTCAGAAGAAAAGTATTATAAAGGGACAAGCTGTGAGGGTAGCCAGGATGACGTCTTTGTATCAAGACGTCACAATGAAATTTGTATTTCTTAAGAAAATGTTTTTGGAAAGAGGCTACCCTGCAAGTTTGATAGAAGATACTTTAACTGAAGTTCTAGACCGAGTGGGGGAAAAATATACACCCCTTCTTGGTAAAGGTTTCGACAAAAACAAGAAAAATGTTTACAGACAAGTGGGGGAAACTGGAAAAGTGAACAATATTAACTACGAACAGACCTGTATTGTACAATTTAGCCCTTTATGCCAACAAATAAGAAAAGTAATGCAGAAAAACTGGAGTATTTTTAAAGTAGACAATGAGATATTTAAAGTGGAGGGAGACAAACCTTTTTTTACTACTAAAATAGGACTAAACATTAAGTGATCTCTGGAGAAGGGACAGGATGTACCCTTACACAAAAATAAAAACAACGGTGTGATGGGTACGGGACCTTGTGGTAGATGTCAATGCTGTATTTATATTCTACAAGAACCAGTAATTTATCTGAACAATATAATGAAGAGTACTATCTACCCTTGGGGAGGAAATTGTTGTACCAGTAGGTTAGTGTATACAGCCAGGTGCAACACATGTAGTTCATACTATATTGGGAAAACCGAAAGAACTTTAAAAACTAGAATGTATGAACACCTGTATGACATTAAAAATAAAAGAGAAACTAATGCACTGTATAAACACAGTGTTATTTGTGAGAATCATACAGGTTACAAATTTGCAAAACTTGACTGGGTAAAGCAGGATGTCAGAGAAGGGGACTGGCAGAATTTTTTATGTAAAAAGGAACTTATGTGGCAGCTTAGGTTAGCTGCCAACCTTCCCCCTGGTTTAAATGGCTATTTGAGCATTTACCCAGTTTTAAAGGAAAAAGCAGAAGCTATTTAGTAATTCTCACATGTATTACAACTTGTATTTTTTACAATTACTGTGGCATTTTTTCCATCTACTGATATATGTTAGTATAACATACAAAAAAGTGTTCCAGTCAACAATATTTTCCTTACTTGTTTGGGATTTCTTAGCAACCTGTTATTGCATTTAAACCTTGCTGTTACATTTAAGGAAAACTTTTTCTTTAAAAACTTTTATTGCTTAATTGATGTATTAACCTCTTGGTAGGTAATGATGCAATTTATTGGTCATTTTATAGTATTTAAGAAGGTGTTTTGTGGCTTTCTAGTTGATTCTGAAGAAGTTAAGGTTTTTATTGATGAAAGCGCTCAATTTTTTATGTAATTTTATGTTAATAAAAGAGCACTTCGGACTCGCAACTTTAGTGCTGGCTTTTTTGTTTGCAATCAGAATTATCCTTGGTCTGTCCTGCTTTATCTTGAGTAATACTCTTGAAATGAGGGGCAGAGGGGGAAAGGCATAGATTGAGAGATTTACCCACTGAAAATATAGGGCATCCACTTTCCAGGCTCTGCTGAGAGGAATCCTAGTGCAGCATTTGCTGAGCTGGTGGTTGTAGGGGGAGGCAAAGAGATCCACCTCTGGGGTCCCCCATTTCTGAATCAGAAGGTTGAAGGTACTGTGCTCCAATTGCCATTTGTGTGGGTCAAGGAGATTTCTGCTTAAATCATCTGCCAGTAAGTTTTGTTTGCCTGGCAGGAATTGAGCTTGCAGATGGACTTGAATGTCCAAGGTTGTGTTCCACAGGGCCATGGCTAGCCTGCAGAGTGGGTAGGAATATGTTCCCCCTGCTTGTTGATGCACCACATAACTGTAGTATTGTCTGTTTTTATTAGCAGTTGTCCTGGAAATATTAGGGATTGGAAAGCTGTCATTCTGTACAGCTAGCATCTCTTTTTGGTCGATGTGCAGATGAATTTGACTTGGACTCCAGTGGCCCTGAATATATTTTCCGTCCATGTGTGCCCCCAGGCATAATCTGATGCATCTGTGGTTAGAGTCCGGGTGGCTTGGGGTTGAATAAATGGCAATCCCTTGTTGTGGTTGCATGCTTCTGCCACCAGAGGAACTCTGTCCTTAGACAGAGTATGATAGGAATTACTGTTTCCAGGTCCTGAGAATGTTGGCATCAAAGACTTTTTAAGTACCATTGGAGTTTCCTCATATGCAGTCTTGCATATGGAATCAGCAGTATACATGAGGCCATGAACCCTAGGGCTTGCAGTACTTTTCTTGCAGATAGCTGGGTTCTGGTGGCCATTTGTTTGAAGCAGTTGGTCAGATAGACTTGTTTTTCTGAGGTGAGTAATACCATCTGGGAAGTTGTGTCCAAACTTGCTCCCAGGAATAAAATCTTTTGACTGGGTACCAGTTTAGATTTGTTTTCATTGATGGTGTACCCCAAGGAGGTGAAAAGGTTTTTCATGAGTGCCAGGTGTTTCAGATGCAATTCCTGACTGTCCGCCTGAATCAGGCAGACATCCGAGTACGGGTAAATTTGGATATTTCTCTGCCTGCACTATGCAATGGCTGGAGCCAGGCATTTTGTGAATACTCTGGGTGCAGTAGCTAAGCCAAAGGGAAGTGCAGAGAACAGATATTGCATAGATCCTGCTCTGAAATGTAGATACTTCCTGCATGATTCCCTTTTGGGGAAATGCAGATAGGCTTCCTTTAAGTCTAGGGTGACTAACCAGGCATCCTTGGCTTGCATAGGAAGAAGCTGTTGTAGGGTAAGCATTTTGAAGTTTGGTACCACCAGGAAGGTGTTGAGAATGGAAAGATCCAGGATTGAGTGCCAGGAGCCCTTTTTCCTGGGTACCAGGAAGAGTCTGGAGTAGAATCCTTGACACCTCTGTTCTACTGGAACCGGATGAATTGCTCTGATATTGAGTAGGAAAAGTACTTGGTTTTGAGCCTCTGCCCACTGGTTTGGAGGATGGTCTGGAAATCCGCTTGGGGTTGGCAGTGAATCAAAGTAAAATTTGTACCCCTGGGATACAATGTTGAGGACCCACTAGTCCTGAGTGATGGACATCCAGTTTTTGCATGAAGGGCAAGTTTTCCTCCTAGGGTTACAAACAATTGGGCAGGGCTGGGGAGTGGAGTAAAGAAGTCATTGTGAGCGTTTTCCATATGGAGGTGGCTTACTACTCCCTGCTTTAAGGGTGGGCGCACTCCATTGCTTAGATCTCTGCATACCCTAAAAATGTTGCCACTTTTTGTTTAATAAGTTCCAAAATATGTTGCTGATACTTCAGCATGTGAAACTGACAATTCAATGTCCTAATAGCAAGAGTTGCAGAGGTATATACCTTCTTACCCCATCTGTCCAAAGCTCTGGAATCCCTATCCGAAGTGGTGGGATTCTTGGCTGTAGTAGCCTTGATACCTTTAGGCCACTGGGAAATGTTCTCTTGGTCAGCAGTAGTATTCCTGAAAAGAAATTTGGGAGTGTCAGGTATTGTGTAGTACATATTAAACCAAAAACTGAAACCAGTAAAATAAAAACCACAAACTAGTGACCCAAAAAAAGAAGCAAAACAGTGTTTATTCCTCTGATGTCTCGGCTGGTGCCTTCACAAGAGAATACTGAACAAACTTCACACTCCATATTTATAATACATTCATTCAATCAATTATTCAATAATCCTATTATTTAATTACTTACAAAATTATTTAAAGCAAAACTCTCCAGTTAAAATCTACATTCATTCCTTGTGGTACCAAAGTACCAAATTTTAAACTATAAACTGCTTCTTTATACAATAAAACATTTTTAATATTTTTCTACAGATAATTGTCTACAACTTTCTCTAATATTTTACCAACTAACCCATGAGACTGACTCTGATGTTCATAATAAAAATAGTCTGCTACTGAGGTAGACATTTTATCATTTTCAATGTCTCTGATGTGTTCAAGCAATCTGACTTTAAAAAGCCTTTTCATTTCACCAATATAAAACTTATTACAGGGGCATTTAAGTGCATATATAATGCCCTCTGTATCACATCTAAAATTTGCTTTCCCATTAAAATTTATACCATTTATATTGTCAAAGCCTGCAACTATATAGTTGCATGCCTTGCATTTACCACAGATTTCAGTACCAACTGTTCTTAGTGCATCATACAATTTAAGTTCTGATTTAATCACTCTACCAACTAAAACACTTTTAATATTTCTCCCTACTTTATAAGAGAATTTTAAATTCCCTGGTAACCATTCTCTTGCTTCCTTGGATTTAAAAAAAAAAATTCCAATAATATTTCACCATGGCTATAACTTTATCACTAAAAACACTATATAATGTGATGAAATAAATCTCTGAATTATTTTTTCTTTCAATACTATCATAACGTATTATATTTCTTTTACATTCTTGTGTATTAATCTGACTAGTTTTATAATAAGCCTTATTTATTATTTGCTGGCTATACCCTCTTGAGTAGAACATGTTATACATTCTATAAATGTCCTGTCTTAATTCTTCTGTATCATTACATAATCTATATATACAACCTTGTAAAATCTCCAATAGGGAGCACCTCTATAGTATGAGGGGATGGCAACTTGTAGCCTTAAGGTACTTAACTTGATCTTCAAATTTTCTATGTATCTTAGTATGTAGATATCCCATATATACGTCTACTTCTACATCCATGAATTATACCTTTTTTCCTATTTGTATACCTTCAAATTTGACATTAAATCTATTATTTTGCAACTCTGATATAAATTCATCAATTTTTGTTTCCCCTCCTGCACACAAAAAAATCAAGTTATCTATAAACCTGCTATAATTTGTAAAACGTTGTGGAAAAAATGAAGTTCTGTAAATACATTCTTGTTCAAATAAACCCATACTTAAGTTGACATATGAGGGGGCAAATGCTGCCCAATTGCTGTGCCCTGCTTTTGTCTAAACAATTCTCCTCTAAATTAAAAAAAAAAATTGTAAAACAAAAATATAACATTTCCACTATATATTCAGTAGCTGGGCCTTGCCCCAAGAAAAATCTCACTGCTTCTAGACCAAATTCATGATAAATATTTGTGTATAAACTCTTTACATCAAGAGTAATCCAATACATCTGATCATTCCAGCCTATGTTCTGTATTTTATACAAAAAAATCTGATATATCTTTCACATAGGCTGGTAACAATAATACCTTAGGTAACATTAATTCATGTAAAAGACATCCAATGTTATACAAAAAAATAATTACTCCCAGAAACAATAGGGCACCCTGGTGGATTAACCATAATTTTATGAATTTTTGGTACACAATAAAAATATGCCATACTAGTATTATAATGCCAGAGCTTCTTTTTAGCATCTTCTTCAGTCAGGTACCCTACCTGATACCCTTGTATAACAATTGTTCATACTCAGAAATAGCCAGCTCATACATCTCCCCCTGAACTTTTTCATATACTGTGACATCATTTAGATGACAATAGCACATGTCTAAATATTAGGAAATGTGTAACAAAACTAGTTTGTTACCTTTATCTGCAGGCTTGAATATCAAATCTGCATTTCTTCTCAATGCTTGCAGTGCTAACCATTCATTTTTAGTTAGATTGCAATTAATATTCATACTTTTGTTAAATTCAACAAATTCTTGCTCCATAGAATAATTTAAAAATATTTTGAAACTGCATAATTTCCATACAATTAAACACAGGTATAAATTTACTTTTTGTTTCTATACTACTTGTATCAAATAAATAATATACATTAGTAACATCATCAGACATGCATGAGAAAAAAACAGTCATTACTGTTAAAAGAGACTTTTTCATTACCATCATCATACATAAAAGAAACATTTTCATCAGAAATCTGAGGTACAACTTCTGAATTATGCCTAAATATGTACTTCAATTGCAATTTCCTGATAAACTTGAACATATCACATTTCAAATCATGTAGCCTCAGTAGTATTGTAGGAATAAATTTCAGGCCGCATTTTAATACAGCCTGTTCATACATATTTAGACTATAACCAGACAAATTTCCCACATAAGAGTCCACTTTACCATCTACCCCTCTTCTTCTTATGTTGCCATTGCTGGTACTGTTGTTGGGGGTGTTGCTGATACTGATGGTTGAACTGTCCTTCTCGCTGCCATTTCTTGCCCTGGTAGAACGTTTTATTCCCACCTTGGCTCCGAAATGTTTCTTGATGTTGTTCAATGTTTTGTGCTGCTGATAAGGGTGGATATTCCCCATTATATGCACAGTTATCATCCGTGCCTGATGAAACTGTTTCAAAGGATGGTCTTGAGCTGAATGAATGCCACTCATCCACCCTCTTCCCTTCTTTAAAATTCACATGATGTTTAGCGTTCTTTGAATTTTTAATTTTGGTACTACCAGGAAGGTGTTGTGAATGGAAAGATCCAGGATTAGGTGCCAAGACCCCTCTTTCCTGGGTACCAGGAAGAGTCTGGAGTAGAATCCTTGACCCGTCTGTTCTACTGGAACTAGATGAATAGCTCTGATATTGAGTAGAGAAAGTACTTGGTTTTGAACCTCTGCCTACTGGTTTGGAGGAAGGTCTGGAAACCCACTTGTGGTTGGCAGTAAATGCAAGTAAAATGTGTACCCCTGGGATACAATGTTGAGGACCCACTGATCCTGAGTGGTGGACATCCAGTTTTTTGCATGAAGGGCAAGTTTTCCTCCTAGGGCCACAAGCAATTGGGCAGGTCTGGGGAGGGGAGTAAAGAAGTCATTGTGAGCTTTTTCCATAAGGAGGTGGCTTACCACTCCCTGCTTTAAGGGTTGGGGCAAGCCATTGCTTAGATCTCTGTATACCCTGAGACTGTAGTCTGGGTGGTCTGTTTCCCCTGGGTCTGGTTTGAGAAGGCCTGGAGAAGGCTGGAAAGGACCAGTGTTTGGAAGGGCAATGCCTACTGAATCTAGGGGGTTGCACTTGTATGAATTCTTTAACAATCTGCATAGACTTAGCTTTTTCTTTCATCTTTTTAAGAACCTCTTCTGCTTTGGTGACAAACAAACAGTCTTTATTCAAAGGAGCATCTAGTAACTTTGATTTGAAATGGTCTGGCAAGGTCTGCTCCTTCAGCCAAGCATGTCTTCTCAGTACAGAGCCAGTGACAGCTGCCCAGCAAGATGCTTCTAAGACGTCAAAGCCACACTGCAAAGTATGCTTGCTGACTTGGCTTGCAGAGTGCATAAGCTCCTGCAATTCTTTATTTTCTGCACAGTCTGAAAATGTTGCCACTTTTTATTTAATAAGTTCCATAATATGTTGCTGGTACTTCAGCATGTGAAACTGACAATTCAATGCCCTAATAGCAAGAGTTGCAGAAGTATATACCTTCTTACCTCATCTGTCTAATGCTCTGGAATCACTGTCCGAAGGGGTGAAATTCTTGGCTGTAGTAGCCTTGATACCTTTAGGCCCCAGGGAAATGATCTCTGGGTCAGCAGTAGGATTCGGAAAAGAAATTTGTGAGTGTCAGGTACTCTGTAGTACCTGTCTGGTTTCCTAGAGGCAGGAGGTAAAGTGTCAGGAGTAAGACTGGATTCCATAAAAACATCATCCACAACATCCAGGACAGGGGGTATTGCTAAGGGCCTGTGTTGAGGCAACTTTAGAAATTCTCTGAGTCTCTTTTTGGGCTGAGGATAGTCTTGGCATTCCCTGTGGAAATGGTCTCATAAGGTGTGCAAGGTTTCACCAAAAGAAAAATCCTTTGGAGGAGGGGCAGAGGGAATGGATTCCTCTGCATCTGAATCATCATAAGCAGTTAACGGCATGTATTCATAATCAGAAATTTCAGAGTCATTGGACTCCTGGTCTGCAGAAGCTGAAGGGGACTGACTCTTTGTCTCTTAGCAGGGGAAGGCTGACTTCCCTTAATCAGCGTAATAAGGTCTTCAGCCATTCTAAACATTTGTTTTTGTGGCATTGGAGCAGGTGCCTGTGCTTTGGTCGTCAGGTTTCTAGGCGTTGTGCGTACTCTGGGTCTAAGAAACTCGGTAGTTTTGGTTAAAAAAGAAGTTGTCTGTTTGAGTCAAACATCGGTTGAGCAAATAACTGCCTCAGAAGCCAGTGCCTGCTCAGCAACTCCAGACCCATACAAGGTAGAGACATCCGCAGGTTACATAGTCGAAGAAGAGTCTCGTGGCAAACCAGATTCCAAACGGTTCTCAGTAGAGGCCTGCGGATCCACTGAAGTGGGCATCAGGGGCTGCAAAAGCACCTCACTGAGTACTGGCGGACTAGCGACTAGCTTAATGGAAGTGTCGTCTGCAGTTTTGGACCTATATGGTCTGTCTCTGTCTTTATCATTACATTTTTTTAGAATATCAGTAGTCAGATGGCTTAGTGAAGCCATTTCAGAATATGGAGATCGAGAGAGAAAGAATTTAGCAACAAACAGAGCCCGACGATGAATGGTTCGGGTGTTTAATAAGGCACAAAACTGACAGCGAGGGATGTCATGGTCTGGGCCTAAACAGGTGATGCAGTAAGAATGAAAATCTATGTGAAGGATTTGCTTTCCACAAGCAAGACAATTGTTAACTTTTTCTGACATCGGTTAGAGCAAGAAAAAAGGATCTCCAACAGGGTACTTAACTTTAGAAGACTTCAGTATTATTAAATTCGTAAATGAAAATTCAGGTAGTGGCCAACTGGCCCTTGTGAACACCTTCTGCTTCGGGCTCCCCGGCAAGATAGACTGGGGTGTGCCTGTTTTAATACCCCTGCTGACCTGACATCAGTCCTGGAATGGCAGCATACAATCAGAAATACTAAGTCTCTGGTATTTGGGCTGACTGAGGGCTACCTGCAGGCAAATTACCCAAGTGTGATGACTGAAACAGTGAAACACGAAGAACATCTACAGTTATCTGGCATCTATCAATCTGCATGGGTGTTGGTTAACTGAGAGTTTACTGTAAATAAACATATCATTTGCAATATAAGGATTTCAGACAGATAATTTATTTTCTGACATCTTAAAGCAAAATAAAAAAAGGCTCAGTCATCTGACAGTGAAACTCAGGTTTATGCTCAAAGAGTTCTGATGCCATTCGCGTGAAGACATTTTCATATCAGTTTGGTTTTGAAGTCACATGTGATTGAATTTGAACATTGGGTTTATAATATTTGCTGTTTGACCTGGTTAATGTTTTTCAAAACACCAGTCCAAATGTTGATTCTAACAGTTGTCTGGAAAGAGCATCAAAAGACATATTCTCCCAATTCTTTGGATGTGTATAATCCACTCAATTGGCTCCAACATATTGTGGCACCATGTTGTGAGACAACCAGGATTGTAATCACAAATGATGTTTGCAGATATGGTCTGCATGACCTTCCTAGTGTGCTATCCTTCTCATTATCCAACAATATGGGCATGATGCAGTCATACATAAAAATAATTTTTTTTGCATATCACTAGAGCTGGTTTATGTCTTCCGTATGTGGTCCTCAATTCCACCACTGTTAGCAGATTGACAACCTTGTCAAAAATATATGGCATGCATTTTCAAGCCACTCAGCACAAACATATGTATATGTAGTATTAGCTTGGATCCTGTTCTTCCAATGGTCCTCAATCACTTCACCTAGTACATTCACACCAAAATCAGAGAAGGAAGTATCATTATTGTGGTCACTGAGAGAATATTTATGGCAGGAGAATTTAAAAATTGGAATGGGAGAGTGTTATCCCCAAGAGGGGATGCAACATAAGCTGTTTCAGAATAGCCACTGAATCCTCCTTCAGTGTGATCATAATGCATCCACTCTTACACCTTCCCCCTCACAGCTAAAAGTAAACAGTGGCCACATATCCATGGAATAGCCTTTGACTATGCATTAGAGACTGTGGAACTACAACTATGGCAAAATCACATAACTTTCTCATTAGAAAGGAGAACTGACAAGGTATGTTGGATCATCTTTCATCCTGGATGGGCTGCCAATGAAGATATAAGGTTAGTTAGACCACTCATTCACCTGACCAAAACAGAAAACTCTGCTGGAATACTTCACCACAAGACAGAAAAATAACCAATGATTTCAGAAAAAAAAAAACAAAAAAAAAAATCATCAGGTGTTACAGGCAGCACATCACGCCATTGTCGCAGTAGGCCACTGTAACATTATTTAACATTACCTTTTGACTGTGTTATTTCTGTTTCTGTTTCTGCTGAGTTTCTGAAACATGCTGCCTTCATTAAGTCAGTCAATTCTCTTGAGGCACATATATGTTTTTGCATGTTCTTCGTCTTACTCTTTATTCTGTTGTGTAGACATCCATCTCATTTGGTGTATAATGTGATGTTTCTAAAGTTTGTGAATGTCACTCACAAATGGCACTTCATTTACTTTTTTATATTTCTTTACTGGGGTAGTGCACTGATCGATACTGACCAATGTCAGGTTCAGCTCAGGCTTTCCATACCCTATAACATTTACCACTTTATTATCTGAACACAAGAGATAAAAATTATAAGAAAATGTAACTGAACAAGCAATAAGCAAGGAAATTAAAAATATGTCTCAACTGGCCGAAATGGATATATAATAGCCATCCTTTCAAGACATTAATATATACCAATCACAAATGCAATGTAACAGGCAGTGCAATGAATACAACAGCACAGAAATGAATAAAGACAAAGCAGTTGATGAGAAGTGTACATCTGGACAGTGCATGTTTATCTTGCTTCTTACTGCAAAATGTTGTGGTATAGTTATAAAGAAGTTACTAATTGCAAAATTATGTGGTATAGTTGTAAAGAAGTTACTACTTCTGTCTATCAGTTTTGGGTCTGACTGTTGTCTTATTGACACTAGCATGTTCTCACCATATCTAGTGTGTTGATTTTTGGTTCTGAGATTCACACCCACATTATGAGAGTCTATTTTTAGGATAATCAGCTATTCTGAAATTTCCCATAACTTTCTGCTGTAAAACTGCCACCCCCCCCCCCCCCCGACTCATCCTTGCTAATAAACCTGAGACTCACCAAATTAACAAATGTGTAAATAAATATAAAGTCATAAATCACATAACCATATCATGATGGAATCAGATGAGGTGTGAGAAACAGAAGTATGAACAGGCATGTACAGTTCATGCTTATGTGAAACAGGGATGTCATGCACAGATGTATTTTTCAGTTTTGCACAAAAGTCAGAAACACAAAGTTGAGCAAAAACTCATTCACCTTCAAACTCCTTAAGAAATTATCATAACCACATCTGGGAAATAAAGTAAAAATACAACAGATGCCATACTCTGTTTTTAACAATGAAGATATACCGTTACTAAGACCACCCATTCAGCTGTCCAAAAGAGAAAAACCTGCTGGAATACTTTACCAAAAGACATAAAAATAGCCAATGATTTCAGAAAAAAGAGCACTGTCTACATAACTATAAATATAACTCTTTCCAAGATTCAGGGTAATCTACCCTTACATGTCCTAACATTAGCTCATGTTTGTCTTATGTGTAGCTATGCTACAGTAATCATTCATGCATCTTGATAGTACACACTCCTTTGTTGTCAGGTATTACTTTATATAAACGTCCTGATAAATTATAACTGTTTAAAGTCCCCAGGCTGAAAAATTGATCTGTATAGGCCATCTCCTGGTCTAACAACTCTGTGTGTTTAAATTGTATATTAGATAATCTTTCCTAAATGTTGTGTTTTCATTTAAAAAGTAGCCATGTTATTCATGATGCTAACAAAAATCTGGCATAATATATATTAATATATCAGCTTTAGAGCAATGTCATGTGTTTTTTAACTATGCTATTTGCCTACAAGCTTCACTTTGCTTTAGTTTATGTATGTTTGCTTCTGCCAATTTGGCTCAGTTTATTTCTGAAAATGATCTTCTTGACCAGCTCACATACCTGCTTCATACCTCTCAACTTCTTAGTCTAATAATCCTGGACAAAGCCAAAACTAATAGAGGAACAAACGCCCAAAATCATGGACAAGATTTCAAATGCTGCTCTCATAAAATGAGAAAGTTGCTAGAATAACTAATTACCATGCAGTTTGTAGAGGATATGAAGTTTGAAACTCCAATACCTGTTATTATGTAGTGAGGACACTCCTCTATGATGTGCCAGAAAACCACAAATTTTGCTTGAAACAGACCAAAAATATAAAGAAAAAATGTACACATTCTGCAAAACTTTGGACAGTTGAGAGGTATAAAATGTAAAATAAATATATATAAATATATATATATATATATATATATATATATATATATATATATTCTCACAATCCTGTAGTGAATATGTAAATAGTAAAAAAGTATTGTGTGTGTGTGTGTGTGAATTCTCACAATCCTGTAGTGAATATGTAAATAGTAAAAAAGTATTGTGTGTGTGTGTGTGTGTGTGTGTGTGTGTGTGTGTGTGTGTGTGTGTGCGAATTCTCACAATCCTGTAGTGAATATGTAAATAGTAAAAAAGTATTTTGTGTGTGTGTGTGTGTGTGTGTGTGTGTGTGTGTGTGTGTGTGTGTGTGTGTGTGTGTGTGTGTGTGTGTGTGTCTGTGTTTGTGCATGTGATCCACTCATGTAAGCAGGTAGAGGCATTCCCCGGGATTCAGCAAGCCGTATTTTCCATGCAGGATCAGTGTAGGAGCTTCTGCATGGAAAATGGCCACCGAGAGATCCATGAAAGTGTCGTTTTCACGTACATGAGCAGCCCTACACTGTTCTAGCATGGAAAACCGGCAAATATGCAAATCACCTTATTTGCTGGTGAAAAACATGCAAATGAGGTGATTTTGTGATTCACCAAGCTGCACAGGTTCCATGTAAAAACAGTGTCAGTGCAGAAATGTATTCGGCTTGTAACCGAATACATTTCTGCATCTGACAAAACAGAGGTATGACAGCTTGTATAAAAACGTATTAAGTTTAATACACATGCCAATGGCCAAATATATCGTTATTGGCATTAGAAACAGTTTACTTTTTTTAAATTAACTTTTTTGGCCAATCTCGGCCGTTTAAGCTTAGGGCAGTGGTGCACAAATGGGATTGTGACAAAAATTAAAAAAAAGAAAAATGAGAAAAGTCAATTTTAAGTTAATTCTGCATTTTTCCATTATAGTCATTGGCATGCAGAATGTAAACTATTCCAGGGAGCACTGGTTGTCAAGGGGAAAGGGTCCATTTTAGTGCAGTAACTAATGACCTACACACTGGGGTATGCAAATGAGGGGAGTTATACTGAATCACTAATTTCTTCAAAGTGTCAGCTTGTGCCTAATCATGTAAGTGCAGCAACACAACAGTGCAAGTGCAAGAGATGAATGACTTCATAAGTGGGTGTTTCATGCTTGCTGTAAGCTCACTGGATCTCTGAGGCCTTTGTATGCCCTTAGATAAGCACAGCTAAGGAAGGGGGTGTGTCAGATGTGCCTGAGCAGTGTGTAGATAGCCTAAACAAGTGTGCTCACCGCGCAGCGGGTTTTAAAAAAAAAAAAAGAAAAGAAAAAAAAGTAAATGGCAGCACTGTTTACATTTCAGCACTGGGTATGCACAGTGCACCTCGCGGCTTAAATAGGAAGGAACTAGGGAAGGGGAAACAGCAGTAGAAAGGCAATCAAGGAGAACTAGCATAGCTAGTAGGTGGAATGCATCAGAATCAACCAATTACACGTGCAGCAGCCCAGCACACTACTATAAACTATGTAAACACCCTACAGACTGTTTTTTCCCACAAACTCTACACCACTGGTGTACACAGATGGGGGATTTTTAACTGGCAAAACTAACTAAAAATGTTAGAGGCTGCTGCTCCTTTACTTCATCTATATGTGCTAGAGACTGAGAATGGTGAGGAGGAGAATGCTGCCAACCAACCCACAGTGAGGAGGAGGAGGAGTGTACAGGCCCAGGGTAACCTACCAGGGCCTACATGAGCTGGAGATAGGGGAGTGCTATAGAGTAGACAGGGACATTCTACAGCAAATCGTTGAGCTGTGCCGACCATGCCTTACACACAGAACTAATGGAGGGGAACCCATCCCAGTGGATACCAAGGTATGTCTAGGCTTATGAATACTAGCCACAGGTACTTTCCAAATACCAACTGGGGATATCAAGAGGGTCTCACAGGCATCAGCATCCAGGGTACTCCACCATTTCCTGGATGCCATGACACCACATGCCAATGAGCACATTTATTTTCCCAACACCTGTGAGGCGTTGACCAGAAGTATGCACCTCTACCACCGTATAGCAGAATACCCTGAGGTAGTTGGTGCTATATATTGCATGCACATCCATATCAAAGCACCACCTGGTGAGCGGGGTACGATCTACATAAACTGCAAAGGCTTCCCCTCCATCAGCTGCCAGGTCCATGTGCGATGCCCAGGGCATTATCATGAATGCATGTGCTGGTAGCCCTGGAAGCTATTACGACTCCCACATCTGGCATTGCTCACAGCTGTATCAGGCATTTTCCAGTGGGGACATCCCATATGGCCATCTAGTGGGGGATGCTAGCTATGCACTGGAGCCATGGCTGATGACACCCATCAGAAATGCACACACACCTGAACAAGAGCACCATAATGAGGCACAGGCACAAACCAGGATTATTGTAGAGCGTGTGTTAGGGATGCTCAAGTCATGGTTCCGGTGCGTTGACATATCCGGTGGAGCCTTGCCGTACTCTCCACCTACATGTACACAAATGTTCTTATGTATGTGCCATGTTGTACAATATGATCCTGTGGATGCAGCTGCAGCAGGAACAGCACGGGGCAGGGCCACACAGCCCCCACCATTACCAAGGCCAGCACAAGCACAAAGGGACTCAGAGGAGGAACATTCCGAGCCTAGCCCTGTAGGCAAAAGGAGGCATGCCCAGTATATCCAGGACTTGGCAAAGAGGCAAAGCATAGCACACACACTGACACTGTAGAGACCCAGAGACTGATAAATACAGTAAAAGGGATGCCAAACATAACACTACCTCTGCTTAACCATGTATAGGGAGTGTACTACATGTATCCGACATAGTCAACCCTCTAGCACTGTCCACAATACTGGCCCAGCAACAAGGTAAGTCACCCTTCCTATCAATTACTGAATGGAGTAGTATGTTCTCATAGTTGTATGCATGATATGGATGCAATAATGCAAGGGAATTGGGTGGCTGAATGGGATAGCAGCAGACAGCTATATGGGACAGCAGGACATTCACAACAAATACTGGTGTCAACATACTAGGCAGCACTACAGAAGGTGACAATCCCCACCGCAGTACATGTTATGGCCCAAATTACTGTGGGTGTCAATAGCTCACACACAAACATGTCATTGAGGGTCACATACTCACCACTGGTCACACCCATCAGGACAGGTGTAGATGACCATAAAGAAAGGCCGGGCTAAGGCCCCTAAATGATGGCAATGGTGAAGAGCCCCCCACCATACCTACACAGACATACTACAACAGGTCTGGCAATTGCATTCTAGTTCTGAAGGGTAGGACGTCTGAAACTGAAATTTATGCCATTAAGCTCTAAAATGTGTACTCTACTGATATGCCTCCTTTCTGCATGATAGGTCACAATACGATATGAAATGAAAGCCAACAGAGTAACCAAAATACCAGTACAGTCATTGCAAATGTTTAAAGTCTGCAGGTGTGCACCCCCCCCCCCCATACACACACAATCCCACATAGAAATGCAGCAGCAGATGGCCTGCAGCACTCTCAAATAGCCTACAGTCTTCTGGCAAAGGCCCATGCCTCACCCATAGTGCCAATGTATGGAATGTCAAGGGGTACCAACTAACAATCTAACACAGTAAACAGAAAACAAATGCAAGGCCATGTTGACAAATGCCAGTAGCATGCCTCCCCATGCCCAACTGCAAGGACTGTGGATGAGGCCATAAATACTACTGGGATAAAGGCCCAACTATAGGGATACCTCTGCATTATTGCTTACATAATGTTAGGAAGAGGAGAGAATAACAGAGAGGGGGTGTAGAAGCATGGATGTCATGGAGTGTGTGAAGTCTGAAACTCTAATGTCCACCCATACTACTCCCTGACTGCAAACCTATTAATTAATAGCCACAAAACTGCTTGTAAACCACAATGTGAAGGTAAACTGACCAGATATATGAGTCCACCTCTGGATAACCTGGGTGTATCTGTACAGCTGAGAGGTATGGCCCCAGCAGGATATGTCCATTTCATGCAGTTGAGAAAAGCACAAAGATTCCCAGCAAGCATACTAACAAGGTGCTGGACCATTTACACAAAACCAGCAGTCTATTATCTGTAGCTACCCCTCCACAATGGCAGGTGTGTGCCAGAATGTATAGTCTATATGCCTCAGAATATTGGTCTCAGCTTCCTTCATCCTGTATTTCCCTGGTAAATAACTGTGAGCAAAGAATGATAACTATCAGTAGTTGATGACATGATACATCACAGTGTAAAACTGCACATATGTCAGAAAATCAAGCAGCACAAAGAGAAATAGTTACAGTATACCCCATATGTTATGCCCACTGTGTCTCCATATTGGCAACCTATCTACAGATATCCTTCAGAAACAGTTTGCTAGGTGTAGCTGTAGCACACAAAACCCTGAAATGGAGCCCACCCCTCTCTGGAATGGATGCACACACTCAATATAGAAGGTCATACTGGGCATGCTCCTACACTTAGAGAAATTAAGCCCATGTCTCACAACAAAGTGGACTACAGATATCGGTTATCCTTACCCCTCCTTCAGCACTGCTGCTGAGGGTTTCTCTTAAATGACCAAAGATGCATTCTTTTGAATGTGTCTTGCTCGAACTTGAAAGCACAAAAAGGCAAAATAGTGAAAAAGCATATAAGCAAATTCTTTCCCTGGGAAAGAAATCACTTGGCCGCTTCCGTTACTTTGCCATTTTCGTGACAGTAATGTGATCTCGGAGTTGGTATATTTAAGTATGGGGGCTGGGGGTGTGGGGGGTGAAGCTCCCCCACTCTATTTTAATGTTTTACATTTTTTTTGTATGCTTTTGCTTACATGGATTTGATAAATCATCTTCGCTTTTTGAAGCATTCGATGATTTAACATAGACCCGCTGCTGATGTTACTTACCTTCAACGATATCTTTCGTCATCTCTTCAGCATATAAGCTCTGTAGCAAGTGTGATAACTGCATAATACTGTAGTGTAGCAAACTAGTTAGGTAGACGTTCTAATTCTGGTCGTAGCAACTGTGAAAATGTCTCTGTGTGAAGGAGTGTGTGATTATTTGTAGACAGCTGATTTTTTTGGTCATTCACACTTACTACATTTCCTTTACCCTTCTTTTAGCACTGCTGCTGATGTCACTCACCTTAAGTGGTATGTTTGACAATGTTTTGCCTATACTTCTGTGGTGTGTGTGATAAATGCAGAACAATGTAGTAGCAGTAACTGCAGAAGTAGGAGTTTGAATCTCATTTGTGGCAAGTGTTTGTGTGTGTACATATATGTCTGTACTTTAAAGATATTGGGCCCATTTACACCCAGTACACTTCTCAGTGCCTGACTTTAGCAGTCTTGCAGATATCATTCACCTTAGAAGTACCTGTTGGAAACCCTAAACCATGTAAAGTCAGTGTTGCATGTGGTAAATGTGTAACATAATGGTTGGAAAATATAATTAGTTAGAGGTTTGAACCTCACTCCTGGTAAATATAAACGTGTGTGTAAGGTAAAATATTTTGTGAAATGTCTCGCCCACTACATCACCCAATCCCAGTATTTACAAAGGCTGGTGATGTTCCTCACCTTAGAAGTACATTGGGACATTGTCTGTCCTGTAAGCTCTGTGGCATGTGTGATAAATGCGTCACACTGTAGTAACACTACATAACTAGGTAGGAGGTTGAAACTTAGCACTGGCAAGTGTGTGTGTGAATAACAGGATCCATTGGGGGGTGGGTTTTGCTAAATTATTATATTGAGGACCTAGTATATGTCCCAATATCCACATTACAAGGTCAACAGTTGTCAAACACCATAGGGGTTGATGTAGACAATACACAGCCCTAAATGTCTAGTGCCATGTGCAATGACTATGTGAAAGTATGGATTAGTGAACAATATAGGCAATACTTAGAAAACACTCTCCACCCACGGATCATACACAAACACACTTGGCTAGGCAGCAACCACTATATCAGTAGTTCTCCTGCAAATTGCCTCACAGATAGTACCCATGGTGTGATTGCAGTGGACTACATGCCTGTTGACCACAACAGTGCCACTGACATCAGAAAGAACTTTGATGTGTTACATCCCCTGACTGTGTGTTATCCAGCAAGTAAAAGGACATGGCACCCTGTTCCATCCCCTCAGTAGCCCAATCAATGTGTACAGTGGCCCTTTTGCCATGTTCCCTATTGGACACCTGCAACAACTGTAGAGTCTGCAAATGTACCACACAAAGGAAACACCATGCCTTATACACATGCCCTGTATGGACAGATGCCAATAACTCCAATGAATTCCCATTTCATACTGTCTATGTAGGTTCCATCATTACTTCAGTTACATAGCCAGGTCTCAACAAACAAGGTCAGGGATGCTACTTCTGAAGATACCAGTCTGTCCACACAGCATGCCACAGAGACCTCAAGCACACTTCTGCACTTCAAAGAACATGCATGTGGGACATGTGCACAACCCAGACACTGTCCATGTTATGGAATATAAATCACATACATGTGAAGCAGTGCACATCACTGACCACCCACAATAGAAATCTGGATGAGTGGATGGGGAATACAATACACACTCCTGGGGACCACTCCAGTGACTATGCTCCTGAGCCACACTGGGGACTATTTTCATGTGGCCTGATGCCAGGTTATTCCCTTGGGCTAGGCTTGTAGAGCCTTCAGCCCATTCACCTACTACACACCTGTGAAGCAATGAACCTATGGATCTCAGTACCGGCAAGTGTGTGTGTGTGTGTGTGTGTGTGTGTGTGTGTGTGTGTGTGTGTGTGTGTGTGTGTGTGTGTGTGTGCACGTGTGTGCGTGTGTATGTGTGTGTGTGTGTGTGAAAAGTAATCTCAGTGTGTTTGGTTGACGAATATCCTCTGTGGCTGTGGTTATTTGCAATCGGAGGTGCATCTAAACCACAAGACGTACCATTCTCCATTCTACAACAGATGTTGTAAATCAGTATATACCTGTGTACAACCCTCAGCCCTATGATCTGTGAGGCATATGCAATCACTGTGTTACAGACCAGGGGTTTCTGTGCACATACTGTACCCTGCCTATGACATGGTGGATGTGTTACCACACTGCCATACCCCAAGGTCTTGCTGCAGGGCTACATCTTGGTGACACACAGATGCCTAGAGCAGAAATGGGATACAGCATGTGAGAAGACATTCACTCAACATTTCACTTGTGGGGGGAAAGATGGGGAAACTTGGCACTGAATGTGTTGCCAAGACTGTGGCCAATATCTGTTGTCTCAGGATAGGTATTAGCATTGTGCAGTAACTCACAGCACTTGTGTTTAATGCTGCGGAGGTTGTTGATGTAACTATCAAAGGCTGTTGTTACTGTCGTCAGTGTCTGCTGCATCTCTGCCATCATAGATGCCTGTAAGGGATTCCATGAGGGATCCAAAGTTGTGTTTGAGGCTAATAAGGGAGTTCAACAGTCATGGGACACCACCTTTCTCTGCAACAGTGTCCTACTTCTGATGTACACTTTAGTAATGGCAGGGGACCATCACATTGTCTCCCAGTGTTTGGAGGACAATGTCTGGGTTTGGATGGCTCTGGCTAGTGCCATGCATTCATGTACCTATTTGTACAGTGCCTATGTGTATGATTCCACAGTCATGCAGCTATTTCCCATTGCCATGGGTGCAGTATAGACATCCACCCCTATTTTCATGGCTGCAAAGCTAGCTTTGGAGATGGTTTGAAAGGTGGTTACCTTACTGGAGGTGTGGCTGACATGTTGAGTTCCTTGTTGATTACAGCCTGTGTGAATCTCACCATGCAGGGATTGACATCTGCAGATGAGCAACAGCCCCATATTTAAATATTCAACACAGGTCAAGGTTGCTCCATCCTCTACCGGGGGTCAGTATGAGCTGGTCTAGGGCAATGGAATTGATGAATCCCAGAAGTGTTGGGCCACTGTACTTGTGCTTGGCCACTTTCCTCAGGTGATGGAGGGGTAGCTGTAGACTCATACTATGTCAGTGTGCATTGGACCATTATAGATGGCAGGGTATTGAGGAATATGCATTGACAGTCTAGGGACATAGATGTGGACCTATAGCAGGCTATGGTCTGGATTGCACTATTACCCAAAGGCAGCTGTACCGGAAGTATCTCCAATGCCTTATGATGGGATACTAGTCTGGAGGTGTTCCTAGCCATAATGAATATGGAGACAACACCACCTGTGGATGTGTGGTGTGGTCCATGTTTGGGGGTTGACAGCTGTGGAATGTGTCATTGGTTCATAGGTAGGTACTAGGCTATTGGCCCAAGGGCCTAAGTAAGCCTAGCCATTAAGGTTCCCTGGCTTATGCTACCCAAGAAAGTTATTTTCCTGTGCCCCTGTCGAGCAGAGCTATAGAAGTTATTCCCCAGGGTGTATTTCTTATTTCCCATCTACGTATCAAGATTTTTCTTGAAGAGTGCTAATGAGAAACTTTGCTTGACATAGATGGTAGCTTGTTCCAGAGTATGGGAAGTCTCTGGGGCAGGAATCTATCCCTCCAGCATGTTCTGTTTATTGTGGTGACTAGGTTTAGGTCCCTAGAGCATGTAGCTCAGAGGGATTGGGATTTCTTTATGTGCAGCATGCCCAACAGCTCTGGGTTTGACATAGCTTTATATGTTAGGCATACATCACCTGGGAGTAGGCGATATGCTAAGGAGTAAAGCTGGAGTTTTTGAGACAGTGTAGAGCATATGTTTGAGGCCAATAATCCTGTTTGTGAGGTATGAATGTGGCCTTTCCAGCTGCTGCAGATGTCTTGTGAGGTACATTCCAAAAGGGCCGTTGTACTCTACAATGGGTCTAATGAGTGTCGAGTAGAGGGGAACAGTGACCTCTTTTTTCCTGGATGAGAACCCTTTTGTGATGAGGTGTGCCATGCAGAACAATTTCCTGACTACTGTAGCAAAGTGATTATCAAAGGAGAGACTACTGTCCACCTGGGTACCAAGGTCTCTTATCACACATTCAGCATTAAGTAGACTGTCGACTTTGTAGTAGTTCATGTGTACAGAGTTTTTACCAAAGGGGATGACAATGCACTTTTTGGCATTGAGCTTGAGGCCATGGCTCTGACACCAGGCATCTGTCTCAGTGAGGCCCTTCTGTAGGATGTCAACATTATTTGGTGATTCGACTATGGCTCCTAGATTGCAGTCATCTGCGAAATTCATTAGCCAAAGGCCTTCTGTGTTAGCATGTACTTCAGAGAAGTAGATACCAAAAAGGAGAGGTGCAAGGACTGAACCCTGTGATTCTGCACTTGTCACTGCTTTGAAGTCAGATTTGGATTCTGCAACTTTTATAGTGTGGGTTCTGTCAGTGAGCCAGTTGCCAACTCATCTCGTGACATAAGGATTTATACCTAGTTTAGTGAGTTTATCTATAATTCCAGAATGGGGGATGGTGTTGAAAGCCTTGGTGAGGTCAAGATAGGCTGTGTGAACCACCTTACCCTCGTCTACAGCTTTGGTGACTGCCTCAAAGAATTTGATCAGGTTCAAAAGGCATGATCTGCCTTTCACAAACTGAAACTGGGTGGGGTCCAGAGTTTGGAGGTTACCAAAGTCTTTTTTTATGAGTTCCGTGATGATACATTCCAAGGCCTTACAGACCAGGCTCATCAGGCTAATAGGGCAATAGTTCCCAGGATCAGTGGTGGCTCCCCCTTTGTGGAGTGGGATAGCTGTTGCTGTGCACCATTCAGCGGGCATAAAGCCTGATGTGAGGCTATTATTGAACATGGTGCTTAGCTGGGGAGCCAGTTCGTTCTGAAGTTCATGTAAAATGCAGTCTGGGATGTTGTCCGGTCCCATGGATGCTGTGTTTTTGGCTTTAGAGAAAGGAGGTTTTACCTGCATAATTGTGATGACAGTGACTCTGCATTCTTCCTGTATATATATGGGCCCTTTAGGGGGTGAGAGGGGGGTAAAGTTAGCACTGAACCTATCTGCCAGGATGCTGGCAATATCAGTTGATTCTGTAATTTTCGTGTCATTGTGCTGTAACTCAGAGTAGATCTGGGTGTTGCCATTGAGATTCCTGACATAGCTATAGTCTGATACTGCAGGTCTGCTGTCTGCTGCTGTGAGCCACTTCTCCATTACAGCAGACATGTGTCCTCCACTCCAATGACTGCTATGAGAGACTGCATCCTGACAGTTACATGTCTACTGTTGAGCAGCATGACCCTCAGATTGGATATATGTGTAGGTGTTATGTTGGTGATAACATTAGGAACACTGCCTAATAAGGCATCATAGGGGTGGCAAAACACTTAGCCAGTACCTGGAAACCCAGAGGTGACAGATGTAGAATATCTGAGGCAAGTCATTGGGTTCTGTCAATCATGTCATCCCAAACAGAGAGGTACTGGATCCCCTGAGAATGACACATAACACGTAATCCAGTGTTGCAGAAAATCTGTTGATAGTATCGCAGCATCATTCTAGGTGACAGCGGTACACTGCCCAGGGCTCTTGTCACACCTGCCTGGACCACATAATCAGAGAGTTCAACCATGTCTCTTGTCATGTAGTCCAGGGAGGTGTGTCCCAAGGGATTCTCCCCCACATGGATACAGAGTGATACTTGTAGTTGTTGTGGAGTGCCATGACTGGCTGTGTCAGACATTGGATGCTGGCATGTGATTGATATGTGGCTGTTACCTGCTCCATGTTCAACTTAGTGAGTGGGATATGTGTGTGCCAGAGTACTGAGTTGCCCATGATCACTGTATTGTGCAAAGTGGTTAGCCTTAGGAGCTTAGGTTGAGGGGCACACTGTGTAGGTTAAATATGTGTCCCTTGGCATGTGCCATGTCATGGTGCCTGTCTTGCTGGTCTGTGATTTTTGGGTAAATGTCCACTGAGTGCCTTTGCGAAGGTTGGTGTGTGGCTTTTCAGTGTATGTCATGGCTGTCAAAGTGGGTGTCATGGTGAGCTATGTGTTCCACATGCTGTGGTGCAGGTATTGGTCATATCCTCATGACCTGCTAGTCCAGTCTTTGCTGGAGTGTGCATATCTCCACATTGGGTGATATATGGGTAACCCTCACAGGTCTTGAGTGTTTGGAGTTTAAAGGGGAGGGCTGTCTGTGTATATAAGGAAGTTGCAACAGTGCCTCAGAATGGACAAGCGCTCCAGGTTAATGGGTGAAAGCACAGATAACTGTCCTACAAAGATAACTAATATGAATTGGGGCTATGTTGGTGATGAACAGGTACAGTTGACGGCTTTACCACAGCTGTGCAGTTACCAGCAGCTTTGGACATATGAAACTTCAGTAACCTCTGTAGCTCTTGTGGTAACTGTGTAACACTATAGTAAACATAACTAAATTGGCAGGAATTCTAGTCCCAAAGCTGGCAAGTGTGTATGTGTGTGTGTGTGTGTGTGTGTGTGTGTGTGTGTGTGTGTGTGTGTGTGTGTGTGTGTGTGTGTGTGTGTGAATCATGTATTGTCTGGCTTATACCATTTTTGACCTATGTACTTCCCTTTACACTTCCCTTCACTCCAATTTAGTAGTCCTGTTGATGTCATCCACCTTAGAAGTACCTTTGGAGAGGGAGAAATGTATAAGCTCTGTGCCGTGTCTGATAACTGCATAGCACAATAGTAGGAATACATAGATAGGCAGGAGTTCTAATCCTAATGCTGGCAACTGTTTGTGTGTGTGTGAAGATCATATCTTTTGTGGCTTATACCATTTTCATGTGTATACCATACACGGATGGTGAGCACCTCCTGCTGCCATTACTTTATATAGTGTGGTAACAGCATCTGCTTCACATGCAGCAGGTTAAACAATTGTACAGTCCTCTATACAGATTTGTCTGGCATATCCATATGTTTGCACCCTGTACATGATCGGAAGTGGTCTGTGTGCCTTAACAATGCCCATGTATGTGATATTATAGCCAAATAGGCCACAGTGGGTGCACTGACACATATGGCAGCATGAGGTATCATACCTGACTGAAGCATCATGCTGATACGACATCTGCCACCCTCACAGGTGGCCAGCCTTGTAGGTGCAATGCTGGAGTCCACATGCATGGTTTTCCAGATGAACTGTCCCTGCTATGGGTCAAATTACAGGCTGAAACAGGTGTGGACTGTCATATTGCAATCCTTATTAACATGTAACAGGAACACCTTGCATCTTAAGATGGGTGTGTACACAATTTATGTCCACTGTATACCACTAATGTGTCATGCATGGCGCTACCTTAGGCTGTTTGTCCAGCCCATTTTGCTGGCCTCTGTCCAGATGTCTTGGCACTGACAAGTTGTGAGTTATGCTACAAGAATGTTGAATTCATGTCAGATAGGCCCTAGTGGTGACCACTGTGATGCAATGAAGTTAAACCCAGCACAAGTGAACATGCACAACAAGCAATATAGCTATTACATAAAGCAATATAGCTATTACTGATGGTTGTGTGCATGGTAAATTGCATGTGCTTCACATGCCTGGGGTATTTCCAGGCAACAACAGAACAATGTCATAATCACCACCTTCCGGCTACTGTACCATATGCAGACCAGAGGGTCCTAGGTAGCCGTGAGAGGGAGTTATTGTCAGCAGACTCACATGTGGCCTTGGTACAGGATGGATGCAGCATGTCTGCACATCTACAGTATTAAGCACAGTAATACACAATGTCCTGTCCTCACCATAAATGTGCACCTTTGTGCATTAGAAAACCCCATCCACAACTGCAATCGGACCTGACACATGCATGTAGATAGAATACAGATACATGTATGTCTGATACATTAGTGAACTAATCCCCACTGGGCCCTTACCTGCACGCTCCTCGTCCAGTGTGTGTGTGTGCAACCCACCTCCACAATGCTTCCCTCAGTGTCATGGCTTGTGCGTTGAGCTTGTGCCACACGTTTGGCGAGGAGCTCCTCGGTGGTTGTCAGTGGAGGCTGGATTTCTGGGTCCTCACCTGTGGCTAGCTGGTCCCTCACTACAGCAGCAGCCCATTGATGGGCATGGCAGATGAGGTCAGTGACACCATGCTGCACATGCTCATAAGTTCTGTTGTGTAGGCCGGCATCATTTACTCTGTGGACCACACTGTTCCACAGGGCGGTCCTCTCCCACACATCTTCTGCTCTCCATCCAAATAACAGGGCATACTGTCCAATCACATATTGGGTGATGATGTCAGTTTCCCCAACAGAGAATGCTGGTAGGTGAGCACTCTGCATGTTACCTGAAAGACATATATAGGAAAAAGGTCACAGGATCTCACATGGTTGTCAAAATGCACATCAACATTGGTTATTACTTGCAAATAATCCACACTGCACCAAAACCCGCCAAGCTATAATGGCTATAGCAGCTTGCATTACACGCCTGTCCCTGAACTATATTATTCCCCTCAATGGTGTACACTTGATAGCATAATCGTCTATTCTCCATTCATTTCTGTATAGAGGGTTGACAGTGGGAATCTTCCATGTGGATGATGTATGGATGGTGGCAGGTCTGTGTTTGACTGTGGTGTGTGATGCAGCTGTGAGCACATGCCTGAGTTCATGTAGTAGGCAGGCAGTAATGTTATTATGCCCCATGGAGATATGCTGTTGTTGCCATCAGTGGGCAATATATACATGCTCACCATTGCTGAGATGAGGAGTGTGGTTCATGTGCATATCCCCCTGTACAACTGGGGTGGACAGGGTGGCAATGTTTCCACCTAACTTGTGTGAGGCAGGTTGCCTATATCCACAGCATGTGTGTATGATGAGTTCTTTACCCCCCTGTACAGGGTGAATTGTTTTGTTTCCTCTGAGACTTACGACATATGTTGAGACAGTTGCAATTGTCCTTGGTGGTGTGGATATGTCTGATTTGTAGTTTTAGTCAGCCTAACAGTAAGTCACCTGTGAATTTGTATGCTTACTCAGATATAGGTGGACTTGCCTCCAAGTTGTTACTTGAACCTATGTTGAGAGGGTGGCCTAATGGCTAAGGTGTTTGCCTTACAAACACAAGGTGCAGGGTTTGAGTCTCCCAAGGGATAATTGACTAGGTTTAAAATGTCTCAAAAGGGCAGCTAGCGTAGTACTAATCTATGAACTATGAATACCCCTGATACACTGCCTGGTATTTGTGCAACTGGAACATGACACCACAATAACTCATTTCATAACAATTCCCACATGTAGTGTGACCTGTAGCCTGTACAATTCAATTGAAAACATAACAATCTGGTCTGTGAAAACATATGGAAATAATAATCAGTACAATAAGCCAATTGACTGAGTGTGTACACCCTTAAACTTATATGTTGTGCATGCACCTCTTGAGATGGTTACAGCATTCATCTGTTTTGGTCTGGACCCTAACATCATAGCACATCTTCACTTGGCAATAGTTGCTCACCTTCCTAGAAACACCTTTGATTGTATTTCAATGGAATTGTACAGGTTAGGGGTCACATTCAAGATGAGAAACATTATGAAATGATCTTCTGTGGTCTGATTGTCATAGAGCACACATACCTGGCATTCCAACAGGGGTGTGTACACTTATGATATGCACTGTATATAGGTGCTGATATAGCTGGTAGTGGTAGGCATGGACAGAGGGTCATAACAGGTGGACACTTCTCTGGTTAATATCTGATAATCATGCCTACTCTAGTACACATATCAGTGTCAGGTCAATGCAACAGCCAGTTGCTGTACACATTTATGTCTGTTGTATGCACTGACACTGATATTACACACATGTGCAACATGCACAACCTATGTATCTGAATACTTGAAACCCATATGATTAGTTTTGTTCCTTCCAGCTAAATATATGCATAAATACATGTGCTCAGGGGATACTTGGTATACACTTCTGTTGTATGTTAGTATGGCATACTGTATTTAAAGTCTTGCTGCTCAATCATACTTCTCAACCTGTTACAGCAGTATGGGTTGGGAGAGTGGCCTAATGGTTAAGGTGTTTGCCTTACCAACACAAGGTGCAGGGTTTGAGTCTCACAAGGGATAATTGGCTAGGCTTAAAAATGGCTCGCAAGGGCTGTTAGCTTAGTACTAACCTATGAACATCTGGACAATGGCACACATAAATGGGTGTCAAAAGGGACATCAGTATTGATACTGTATTAATATTGCTGCACCATACATTAGTACGTTGATTGCACAGTAGGGTTTGACATCACTGTGATAACCTGGAAAATGTCCAACAGTCATAAGTAGGCTATTATATTACAATGTCATTGCTCACAGACCTGCCAATGGTTTGGCTGACATAACACAGGTATATGTGTATGTGACTACAGATATCAGTCACAAATGTGCTTATTGTCCAGCAGAACACTGTACAGTTGAATGTTATTAATTTAATATATCACATGCAGTTCAACACACATCTGCAACAATACTTTACTATGCACATGCCCTCTATAGGTCTCTTAGCTTTACAAAGCAAACATGTGTCAAACTCATAATCACAGGTAACATGAATATGGAAAACATCCCATTAACTGGCCTAGCAGTGACAGTGGCACAGTCACAACTGTTTGACAGATTCCCCTGCAGTTGTCATATAGGAGCTGTCCTTTCCCAGGATGAGTCAGGCTCCTTAGCTGTGATCCTACCTCACAACCTCTCAGAGCATCACAGCTGGTCAAAACATAAACTGATGGGGGGATATATAGGCACATACTTTAAATATTCCTGTTACAAACATAGGAAGTTCATAGAATGATTAATTCTGCATAATGATGAATATTCTTAAGGATGTGGAGTCTTAAACTCAAGTGTTTGTCATTACTTGGTGACTTCAATCCTCAGCTATTTGCCAGAAAATTACATATTTCAGGAGTAACAGACAAAAATACATGATAGTAAAATGCGGACATTCTGTGAAAATCTGTACAGTTGAGAGGTATGTCTGTGATATTTCTCACTGCAGAGAGGGCAAGATGCTATGGCCATAGCAGCTGTTTAGCAGGACATTAGTACAGCATGTCTTGTTGGGACATATATTCCTCCAAATCATATTTCCCATTATTACAGACCAAGTACTACATTCAATTACTTGCTTACATGTTCCACTTACCTTTTTTCTTTCTTCTCTTTTCCACTTTATGTTTCATTTGTTATTTCTCTCTCTTTCACTCTGTCTCTGTGCACTACAGGGAAAAAGCTGGTTTGAATAGGTGGCACCATGGCTTTTGTAGGTGATGGCCTGTGCACCTATTGGGGCTCATGTCTTGCTAATTGCATGCACAGCAGCTGTGTAGTTCTTCCAATAGCCAATGTCATGGCAACACACTCCTATAAATGAGTACTCCATGTGGGCATTGGCCCTTTCCCTTATTTGTGAGGAGGACATCCTGGAGTTGTGTGAGCTACTACCTCTTACTACAAGACTTGTGGAGACAAGCCAACTAAATGGTGGGAAAGGTTCATGATTTAGGAGCTGAATGTGAGTATTGCTGTTATATGTCTGGAATATTGCTAGTTTAACAGGGTTTGTCTGCATATGCTACTTCTGCATGGGATTTAGTCTGACAAAGTTCTGTCTCTGCATAGCTCTCAACTGTAGGGCCATCCACATAATGGCCACAGGTTAGCTTGTTATGTATGGGCTGTTCCTCAGAGAGGTGTTGTTCTTGACAAATCAGTAGCATACTGTGATGATTGCATTATGTAGATGGTAACATCCATTTGTTTTTCTGACTTTATATCCCTCAAAAAAAGATATGTTACAACAAACCCTGTA